>NW_004568743.1:0-1272 GCF_000260355.1 Condylura cristata | reverse complement strand
AGTACATAAGCTCTCACATGTACCAGCATTTATACATCCTAACTCACCAAGCTCAGGAGCCCATGCACACCATCTTATTTAATTCTCTTGGAGAAAGAAGCCAGTCTGATTATTGTCCCCATTTCACAGATGTGGAAACTGAAGCTTTGAAAGATTAACTAAATTGTTAGAAATCTTTTAAAACCACCAATCCTTTTTAGTTCTGCTGACAAATTAAGTACTATGTGAATGGATTTAAAATCTTAGGAAAATAGAACATTTCTCCTTTTTTGTATTAAAATAAAAAGGGAAGATGGGAAAAGGAAACCTTGTACACTGTTGGTTAGAGTGTAGCTGGAAAACAGTATGGAGTTTCCGTAAATATTAAAAATAGATCTATCATGATTCAGCAACTTCCCTCCTAGGCATCTACCCTAAGAATGTGAAAACAATATTTTGAGAAGATACGGCCTTTTCTATGGTCATTGTAATGCTATTTATAGTAACCAGGTAATAGAAACCTAAGTACCCAATGGAGGAGTAGATTAAGAATGTGTGGGAAATATACATGATAGAATATGACTCAGCTTTAAAAAAAAGATGCACTCTTGGCATTTGAGACAACATGAATGGAACTAGAGGGGATTACACTAAGTGAAATAAGTTAGAGGAGAATGACACATACTGGATGATTTCACTCACATGTAGGCTATAGAGAAATAAAACAAAGAACTGACAAATCTACACCAAAACAAACTATAGATATCTGACTGTGGAATTGAGATGGAAGGAAAGGAGGGGAGGAAATATAGCTTAGTGGTCTAAGTAAAGGTCTGTGGGTATTTTGGTGGTGGGTGTGGTGAGGTGACATCCATCTGAGGAGATGTAAACTTGTATCACCCAATCATGTAGAGTGTTGAATACCAATGCAAGCTCAGTTAAAAAAAAAAAAAATGGCAGGGAAGGGAGGAGCAGAGAATTAACCAGGAAAAAAAAAAAGGATGATGAAAGTCAGTACTGGTAGAGGTTGTACACAGATGAGGGCTGGGGGTATATGAGAGTTCTAAACTTTCTATTCACTTTTGCTGCATACCTAAAACTCCTCTAATAAGTAAAGTTTATTAATTGAAAATGAAGAAGTTGGTAGGAATTTTAGCTCTTTGGTTACTGGTATGACCTTGAATAAATTATTTATATATCCAAACCTTGGGTTCTTATTGTGTAAAGTGAGATAATCATAAATGCCATATTGACATTGAAAGCACAATTGAACATACCTAAATATGTATTCTA
>NW_004568742.1:0-1211 GCF_000260355.1 Condylura cristata | reverse complement strand
GAGGAGATCCACATGGCGTGGCAGACCTCAAATCTGCTCCCCACTCTGTCTCTGGTGAAGCCTCTCGCCGCCCCTGAGCCTCTGGCCTGTACCCCAGTTCTGTATGCACAAATAAATAAATCTTTAACAAAAAAAAAAGTCATTATATTACTGATTTGCAAGCTGATGAACTCTTTCTTCAAATAAAAATTGACATGGAGCTTCAACATTTAAAACACAAGAAGATTATCTTGCACCATTAAAAGCTACAGTCTAACATTTTTGCTTCCTACTTGTCTCCCAGCTTGAAAACCTATATAGTGAAACAAACCTCTCCAAAAATTGTATTGTTTTGTATATGTTTTAGACACCTAGCTAACAACTCGGGAGTATTACATCATACACCAAAATAAATCCCAGGTGCATTAAAATGTTTAAAGTACAAAATGAAAGTCTAAAAGAAAACTAGGTGAATATTCTAAAATACTTTTTTTTAAATATTTTATTTATTTATGCATACAAGAACTGGGGTGTAGGCCAGAGGTAGGGGAGAAGTGAAAGGATTCACCAGAGACAAGTGGGGAGCAGAAGAGGAGGATCCATGGAAATACACTGTTGAGGGGAGCAGTGGGGAAGCACAAAGCTCTGCTGCACCATGTGGGTCAGCTCCCTGGCCAGCCTGGATAGAACTCTGTGTGCAGTGTCCACAGCAAATAGCACTGTCTTTAAATCCTGAGCCACCAGGGAGGCCCCAAAGTTAGGAAGTATTTTTATAAAGAAATTACAAGGAGAAAAATCAATATCTTTGACTATATATATATATTGGCTTTATATGTTAAAAGTAAACCACACTCAACAAAAAGGGAAAAAAAAACATATCTGTACGTCACAAAACTTTAATATTCTTTTTTTTTATTTTACAAAAGTTTATTTTTACATCATTTTGTACATTTTTTTTCCATCTCAATTGTAATTCCCATGGGTTTCCCATCACCAAGTCACCCGTGTGCCATCACCATAATCCCATGCATTTCCCTCCCCCCCCCCCCGTTTTTGATCCCATTCCCCACTCCACCCCCACAAAATGTCTCTGGTATATGGTTGTTCATTATTTTTGTTATTTTCTCACCTGGTCCACTTAGCTTCTGTGTGCTTGGGATTATAATCGGTACACAGCATTGCCCACCACCACAACTAAAAGACCTAATACCCAATGCCATCAGACCTGTATC
>NW_004568741.1:0-1255 GCF_000260355.1 Condylura cristata | reverse complement strand
GTACCCCAGTTCTGTATGAACAAATAAATAAATCTTTTTTTAAAAAAAAAAAGAAAGAAATATGAAAAGTATCCAAATAAGAAAGCAATAAGTAAGGCTACCTCTTTTTTTTGTAGATGACATGAGACTGTATTATTCTAAATAAAAAATATCAGACAGAAACACAAATACCCATATAATCTCACTAAGTTAAAAAATTTAAATTTTAGACTGTAAGACCAGTTAGTCATTACTAGAAAGGAAGTAGGGAGTAGCAGTTAAAAGAGGTCAACTGTAGAGTGAGCATCAGGACAGAATTGGCCTGTTAAAGGTGAACTAAATGTAGTAAGAACATGTTGAGTTTTAACAGTGCACACCTGAAACTCATTAATGTTATGCTTTGATGTCACTTCAATTAAACAACAGCTGAGGTTAACATTGTATGTGACACTCATTAATCCAGGTCAGTTACGATAAGAGTTGGCCCTACTGTCAAAGGTATTAAGAAGGAAGTGGGAGAAGAACTTTAAGATCAACTTTGAATTACTTTCTTTTGGGGACATAGCAATTTAAAAACATCCATCATGGATTTAGAAGGATATGTCTCCTGGACACCAATCACAGGGAAACTGCAGGATGACCTCGAAAAATCACACTACCTTAGGTCCTTATGGTCTTTTCAGAAAAACTGACTTCTTATTTCCTCAAGCACACTAAAGAATAGTTTTTCTATTGTAAGTATATACTCAGGGAAAAATAACACACTAGTACTCATGGATGGTGTTAACTCAAGTGGCTAGAACAGGAGCCTTAAGTAGAGAGAGCTGAGCCCTGTGGGCCGTCAAATCCCTGCTGCCTCAGGTGGGAACTGCTATTCCTTGCTTGCATTTTTTGAGATTTATTTTACTTATTTATGCAGACAGAATTGGAGTATAGACCAGAGGTGCAGGGAGTGAGAGGATTCACCAGAGGCAGAGTGGGAAGCAGAATAGGTGGATCTACTGAAATATACTGGTGAAGGGAGCAGCAGGTGAGACAGGAGAGGTTGCTGCGCCACATGGGCCTATTTCCTGGCTGGGAATTGAACTTGTGCTGCTGATATCTTCATCTCAACCCCTTGCTTTACCAGGGAGGCCCCCTTACTGTGCATTTTGCTGACTTTTTCCACACTATTCACATAGCTTCTTTTTTCTGTGCAGTGGTGTCCTTTTCTGCCTATTTTAGTTTTTATTTTCATTGATTTTTGTGGAGAGGCTGAACTTGGGATGCTATTTTT
>NW_004568740.1:0-1218 GCF_000260355.1 Condylura cristata | reverse complement strand
CACTAAGAAGCTAAAGCCACTTCTGCATGAGTTCGATTCCCGCCGCCCCAGAGGAGATCCACATGGCGAGGCAGACCTCTCCTGACCCGCCCACTGCTCCCCTCAGCAGTGTACTTCGTTGTTCTGCCTGTTTTGCTCCCCTCTCTGTCTCTGGTGAATCCTCTCACCCTCTACATCTCTGGCCTATACCCCAGTTCCATATGAATAAATAAATCTTTAAAAAAAAAATCTATAAAACCTAAATTTCTTAACTTTAGACTACTTTTTGACATTTTTACTCTTCCGTATATCCTACCTAATTTCACTCTCTGCTCCAGTAATACTGAGCATCTTTAAGTTACTGTGGGATTCAAGATACTTTTAACTCCCATTAGAATGGTTTTCACCAATTATCTATAAACTCTAATTAACTAGCAAGGTTTAGATTAAACGCATCATTTGTGTTGGGATGGTCTTTCAGGTCTTTTCCCTTTGTACAGGCATGAAATTTACTGTTCAACTATTTATGCCTTGTATATGTATCTTCTAAAATATAAGTCTTATGGTTTTTTTCCCTGGGGCCCTCAAGGGCACTGACTATGCTTTATTCATGCATGTGAATTCCAAAGTCTTTCATAAAGTCAGGTATAGCGAGTGTCAATAGTGTTTATTTACAAATCAAGTAAGTTAAACAAAATTATAAATAAAGTATTCTCTAAAATAAACCCTTTCTCAAAAGCAGCAAAAATTATAGGCTTCCCTAGTTTATTTGAAAATAATAATTAAGATAAATCAAGTGGTCCCCTCACTTCTCCCTGGAGCCCTCCTACAATATATAATGATCAAATCTACTATTATTAGAGATTTAGTATAAGAGGTACTCTCAATGAAGAAGGGTGATTGTAAGCTTTAAAACAGTTAAGGAAAAAAAAAAGGGGGGGCCCTCCCTGGTGGCGCAGCGGGTTAAAGCACAGCACTGAGAATCTAAAGCCGCTTCCGCATGAGTTCTATTCCTGCCTGCCCCGGAGGTTACCACATGGCGTTGCAGACCTCTCCTGACCCGCCTGCTGCTCCCCTCAGCAGTGTACTTCGTCGATCTGCCTGTTCTGTTCCCCTCTCTGTCTCTGGTGAATCCCCTCACTACTGAGCTTCTCCAGGACTAAGGGATGCTGAAAGTCATAGCATCTAAAACAGAAAGAGCTAGGATTCAAACCCACATCTATCTAACTCCAAAGTTTA
>NW_004568739.1:0-1273 GCF_000260355.1 Condylura cristata | reverse complement strand
ATCTGCAGTGATAAGCATCATAAAGCACCAGGAAGTTTTTTCTTCAGCTTCTGTAGGACTATCTTTCCTGCCATACTTATGAGAACTAACCGGAGATTGTGAACACTTACTTTATAGGCAGTAACAGCGTCATGGACAGCTCCTAACTCATGATTTAGCAGAAAAACAGAGGGTTATAAAAAGGCTGAGCATATAGAAAAATCAAATATTCTTTATGATATAGGGAAAACTCACTTTTTTTTGGGGAAAAATACTTTAAAGCCTAGAAAACAAATATAAAGATGGAAAGCATAATCTTTATGCCCTAGTGTCATTCATGGAGTCATATAAACTCAAATAAAAACTCAAATGTGAGTCCAACTAGAAAAGATACTAGATAGAAGGAAGGCAAGTTAAAGGATTAGATTAAAATAAGAACTGGAGAAATTTATAAAAAGCAACTTAAATTAGCCTTAATCAAAAAAGGGAGATATGAGACAAATACTAAAGGGGATTCAAGAAAGGATAGATAAATGTTGAAGAGGGATGAGGTTCATGAATACCATTCTGCCTACTTTTACAATGTTCAAATACTTCATAGTTAAAAGGCAAAATGATTCCTTTTTAGAAACAATAGAGTAGTTATTTCAAATTAGCAAATTTCTAATTTTAAAAGTTTCAGGAGTGTGCATGTAAAAGTACTAGGGTATACAAAATGAAAGAGAGGCCCTCCCTGGTGGCACAGTGGGTTAAAAGCACAGCACTAAGAAGCTAAAGCCACTTCCACATGAGTTCAATCCCTGCCTGCCCCAGAGGTGATCCACATGGCAAGCAGATCTGTCCTGACCCACATGCTGCTCCCCTCAGCAGTGTACTTCAACGATCTGCCTGTTCTGCTCCCCACTCTGTCTCTGGTGAATCCTCTCACAGCCCCTGCACCTCTGGCCTGAACCCCAGTTCTGTATGGATAAATAAATAAATCTTTAAAAAAATGAAAGAGAAATAAAAGATATAGAGAAAAGAAATTAAACAAATAATTTATCACATCTAAATATTATATTAAATGTGATACTAAAGAAACTAATTAGAAAGTACTTTCTAAAGACAAAGAACTAAATCTTTAGTTGTAAGGGATTTATCATATATGAGATAAAATTAAAGGAAAATATGCAAGATATATTTTTGGTGGCTTTTTTCCCTCAATAATTATAAAACAATCTAGTATAAGTGCCCAAAGAGGGAAACGTTAAAATGATATTGCCAATAATAAATATTTCCTTACATTTCTTCTTTA
>NW_004568738.1:0-1274 GCF_000260355.1 Condylura cristata | reverse complement strand
AAAAAACACATGCCTTTTGCAGCAACATGGATGGAGCTGGAAAAGATCATGCTTAGTGAGATAAGTCAGAAAGGAAAGGAACAAATACCGAATGGTTTCACTCATACCAGGAGTATAACAGACCAGGTGAGATAAAAATAATAATAATGAACAGTACATACCAGAGACATTTTATGAGGATGGAGTGGGGAATGGGATCGAAAACAATGGGGGGAGGGAAGTGCACTGGACTATAGTGATGGCACATGGGTGATTTGGTTGTGGGAAGCCCTCAGGAATTACAACTGAGATGAAATAATGCACAAAATGATGTAAAAGTAAACTATTATATTATTTTTTTAAAAGGTGGCTGGTTTTTGTTGTTATTGCTACTGCAGTATTGTTTTCTAAACTGAATCAATATTATATGAGATTAGCACTCAGGAGAGATGGATAACATCCATTTGGTGGATTATAGCTCATCATTGTAGTTTTATTATTGCTTAGATAGGAATGAAGACTTTTTTTTTTTTTTAAAGATTTATTTATTTGTGCATACAGAACTGGGGTACAGGCCAGAGGCTCAGGGGCGGTGAGAGGCTTCACTAGAGACAGAGTGGGCGAAGTACACTGCTGAGGGGAGCAGTGGGTGGTTCAGAAGAGGTCTGCCTCACCATGTGGGTCTTCTCCAAGGCCAGGGATCGAACTCTTGGTGCTTCACAGTGCTGTGCTTTATTTAACCCCTTGAGCCACCAGGGAGGGCCACCATGTAGATTTTAAAAAGACTCTAAGGGAACTTTTAAAAAATGCAAATTATAATAATAAGAAATAAATACTTAATAGATGAGTTTAATGATGCATGAAACATGGTTGAAGAGAGAAGTAAAGAACTAGAACAATGGTCTGGAAAGATAACTGAGAATGTAGGATCAAAAACCAAGTCCATGAAAATTTAAAAGCACTTGACGAGTAGGGTAACAAAACAGGTAGATTTAACATATGCCTAAATTAGAACCATAGTAGAAGATGAGAAAACTGGGCAGTGGCAATATTAAAAAAGATAAAACAGTGTTTCAAAGACATCAACCCACAGTGACAATTAGATTTTGAAGTGACTTTCCAGTAGCAGCAAGGGAATTGAACACACTGTATTTACGTCTTCAAGATGCTCAGAGAGAATAACTCAATCTGGAATTACATACCCACTAAAAATATCTTTTAAGAACTAGGTGAAAATAAAGATATTTTCAGGCATATCAACCTTTAAGTTTCTAGGGAGATTGCCACCGACGTAC
>NW_004568737.1:0-1275 GCF_000260355.1 Condylura cristata | reverse complement strand
AAAGTCAAACACACTATCAGGGTCCTCCCAGGTGGCACAGCGGGTTAAAGCACAGCACTAAGAAGCTAAAGCCACTTCCACATGAGTTCGATCCCCGCCTGCCCCGGAGGTGACCACATGGCGCGGCAGACCTCTCCTGACCCGCCCGCTGCTCCCCTCGGCAGTGTACTTCGTCGATCCGCCTGTTCTGCTCCCCACTCTGTCTCTGGTGAAGCCTCTCACCCTCCGCATCTCTGGCCTGTACCCCAGTTCTGTATGAATAAATAAATTAATCTTTAAAAAAAAAAAAAAAGAGTTCAGATTCACCACAAGGATGAAATTAACCATAAGGCTACATAATACTTTCCTTCTTTCCACCTTACCTCTGATTAATAACAGAGGAATAAATGACAGAAGATTTAAGAAGTTATTTAAGAATAAGTTTCTAGGGAACCCCAAAGACAACAAGGAAGAAAAAAATAAGCTCACTGGAGGAAATTTTAACCTCTGATACCTCTAGCCACAGCAACTGTAAAAACACAGTGAAATTCCAATTTAGATAAAGCTAACACTTGACACTAAAAACTTATTTTCCTTGGATCATATTACCCTATCTCTCATACCCCCAGTTTTTACCAGAATCTAACAAAATATGCAGTTTGAAGAGACAGGTTCTAGACACAAATATGATAGAGTTGTTCACTATGCTAAGCACTCTAGTTAAAAAAAAAGTGGACAGCAGCATTCAAGAACACACGTGTAATGTAAATGGACAGATGGAAACTCTTGGAAAGAATGAAAAGGTAATACTAAAAATCAAAACACTATAAAAGAAACAAAGAATGCTTTTGGATTTATTAATAGACTGAACACAGCTCAAAATCAGTATCAGTGAATTTGGAGTTATGCTGACAGAAATTTCAAAGACCAATAAACAAAACAAAAGTTACTAGAAGAAAATCTGAATAGCCAAGAACTATGGGAAAACTGCAGAACACAAAACATTTGCATAATGGGAATACCATAAATATAATACAGGAGCAGAAATAACATTTGAAGCAAGTATAAGTGAAGATTTCCCAAAACTAATGTTAGAAACCAAACTATAATATCAAGAAGCTAAGAGAACCTAAACAGGATAATGCTTAAAAAAAAAAAAAAAACAGCTATACCTAGGCATATCAAACTGAAGAATATAAAAGACAAAGAGAAATTTTGAAAGAGACCCATGGTAAAAGAATTACTTATAGAGAAGCATAGATAAGTAGTATATTAGGCTTCTTTTTGAAATCTATG
>NW_004568736.1:0-1260 GCF_000260355.1 Condylura cristata | reverse complement strand
CCCGCCCGCTGCTCCCCTCAGCAGTGTACTTCGTCGATCTGCCTGTTCTGCTCCCCACTCCATCTCTGGTGAGACCTCTCACCCCCTACACTTCTGGCCTGTACGCCAATTCTGTATGTATAAATAAATAAATCTTTGGGGGAAAAAAGTATCTTTATTTAAAAAAAAAAAAAAAAACTAAAACAAGTCCAATGACCCATTATGGTCCAGAGAAAGAAAGTATAAGATTGTTTCTGCCTTCATGCATAGGAAGCAGAGTGACATATGACATAAGTGATCTACAAGTTCCTAGATTACCCTCTTTGTCACATACTAATAAGTCTATACATACTGGGACCACCTAGAAAAATAATATGTAGACATAGATATAAAAAAAAAATTCATTAATATGTTAACATGGACTGGCTTAGGGTAAATCCACAGTGATATAGTCAAAAATATGTGTTATGCAATACTTGCAAATTAATTCATTATTGATGTTTTATTATTGCTTTAAAATAAATGTCATAACTACTTCGAACAAATACATGTCCTTGGGAAACAACTGTCCAGGAGGTCTGTCCAAAAGTAATTTTAAAAATATACTAAGGATTATGTCCATTTTTAAAAAGATGAATGAGTGACTATTCCAGTTTATAAAAAGTTGACATCAACAACTGTGTTATAACAGCTGGCCACAGGAAAACCTAATCTTTATTCTCTGACCAAATTTCAGTAATAGCCTCTCAAATCCTTAAGAAAATTATATTATTGTCATTATGCCAAAATATCTCAAAGGAAAATGCTTCCCACAAACTATCAGATATTGTTCCCATATATTGACTGAAAATAATCCAGAATATAATATATTTCAAACACCAGGCATGTCGTAGTCTAGAACTGTGAGTCCCATTGATGTTTACACAGCCCAATTACTAGCTTCCTGGCAGGCCAACTTTCCTAGGACCAGGAAAAGATTTAGTTAGTTTGGCAAAACATTTGATGGTATATTTGTGCTTGAATAGACTTCAAAGAGATAAAAATTAACTTTCATTTGAAGCAGAGTAAGTTTTGTCAATGCAGCTAAGGTCATAAAATACATGTGCACTATCATTATCTTCTCTTGTTTTACTTACGTTTCAATTTTTTTTTCTGTTCTGAGAAAAAAAAAAAATCACAAGCACCTGAGATATCAATTACATTAAGTTGGTTGCAAATACAGGAAACAACTCCAGATAAAATAATCAGCAAAGAAAAGTATGGGAAAGAATAAAGGTAGTT
>NW_004568735.1:0-1269 GCF_000260355.1 Condylura cristata | reverse complement strand
CTTCATCAGTTGGCCTGTTCTGCTCCCCACTCTGTCTCTGGTGAATCCTCTCACTGCCCCTGCACCTCTGGCCTGTACCCCACTTCTGTGTGCATAAATAAATAAATCTTTTTTCTTTTTCCCCAAAAAATATCAGGCTGCCTCCCACTCCCTTCCATCAGGTAGTCAGTAACCCTTGGACCATCTGATCAGTCATGTCTGCTAAGTGAGGCTCCATTCAGATGATCTGCAGGGGGCTTAAAACCTGTCCTTTGTAGTCCTTTGCCACCCATGGGAAACTACGTGTCAGGAGACAGTGTACTTAAAGCAAATGGTCATGATCTTTCAGTACAACCCACACTTAATTTTTAAAAATAATATAATAGTTTATTTTTACATCATTTTGTGCATTTTTCCATCTCAGTAGTAATCCCCGTGGGTTTTCCATCACCAAATCACCCGTGTGCCATCACCATGGTCCCGTGCATTTTCCTCCCCCCACTTGATCCCATTTTCCTCCCCCCACTTGATCCCATTCCCCACTCAACCCCCATAAAATGTCTCTGGTATATAGCTGCTCATTATTTTTTTTCTCACCTGACCCACACTTAATTTTGATAGACACTACTAGTTTTTTATAGGTACCTCAAACTTTCAAATCCACAGATGATGATATAGAGGGGAACAGGATTTTCTTTTTCCTTTCCAATTAACTCTCATACGATATTCTGAATGGCATCATTGAGGCACATCAAAAATGTAGACACTCAGAAGAGAGGAAAGGGCTGGAGAAAGGGCAGCTTTGTTGAACAACTTCAACATAGTGGCTGCGAATACAGGTTCTGGAACTAGACTGCTTGGGCTTGAATCCTGAGTCTTCTACTTTCTTGCTGTGCTATTTAGCCTAAGGCAAATTACTTAACCTCTCTGTGCCCTGGTTTCTTGTAGGACTATTATGGGGATTAGATGGGTTAATCCATATAAAGCACTAAAAGCAATGACTGGTATGTATAAATGTGACTATTATTGTAGCAAGTCTTAAGCTAACTGCTTTATCCATATTTATTTATAAATTCCTTTTGAAAAGGTAATGACTGAGTTGGACAGCACTAGTTATAACATAAGTCTATGACTAAAAGCATATATGAGGAAGAAAAGCAGATGTGTGCACCGAGCACTGGTTTCTCTCTTTTTTTTACGATTTATTTATTTATGCATACAGAACTGGGGTACAGGCCAGAGGTGCAGAGGCAGTGAGAGGCTTCACCAGAGACAGAGTGGGGAGCAGAA
>NW_004568734.1:0-1216 GCF_000260355.1 Condylura cristata | reverse complement strand
ACCACCTCCCCCGTCACGACCACCTTATCAGTCACTACTACCTCGCCGGTCCCTACCACCTCGCCAGTTACTACCGCCTCACCGGTCACTACCACCTTACCAGTCACCAGTGCCATAATAGAAACTAGCACCTCACCAGTCACTACCGCCTCCCCGGTCACTAGTGCCACAGTGGTCACTAACACCCCATTAGTCACTACCGCCTCGCTGGTCACTACAACCTCACTGGTCACTACCACCTCACCGGCTACTGGCACCACAGCGGTCACTAGCTCCTCACCAGTCACTACCGCCTCCCCAGTCACTAGTGCTACAGTGGTCACTAACACCCCACTAGTCACTACTGTCTCACTGGTCACTACTGCCTCACCGGTCGCTTCCCCCAGCAAGCCGGGTCCAGCAGTTTCCTGGGCCACGCCCCCTGCAGAGTCCAGACCCACGGCCGCGGGCCCCCCGAGCGGGTCAGCCCCTTCATTCCCCACGACCTCCCGCCTGGGCACAGGAGCCGTGTCGGCTGCGGGGACTCAGACGGCCACCCCTGGCACAGCATGGGTGGCCACCTCACAGGCTGCTGGTCCTTGGACACAGGCCAGCGCCGCGGTCACAGCGTGGACGCTCTCTTCGGCCGAACCAGAGACCACAGGCTCGCCGGCCGCCCCGTCCAGTGCAGAGGCGGGCACACTCTTGGCTGGCTCCCCGGCTGCTCCGCACGGCCTGGCGCCCACAGCCTCGCTGCCCACCCAGCCTGGGTCAGAGGCCAGCTCAGCCCCTCCCACTGGCACTGCCCACCTCAGCCAGCCGGGAGCGACGGCCCCTGGGTCCCCCCATCCTGCCACAGAGACCAGCACAGCGGTGTCCACGTCACCTCCTCTGGGGAAGGCAGAGGCCAGCACAAGCCGCCCGGTCCTGGCCCTGACCACTTCCCCTGGGACGCGCCCCCCCACCGGAACCCCCGCAACAGCCAGTGCGCCTCAGACTGGACCTTCTAGGGGCGCAGAAACCTCCCCCCCGGGGACCTCCGTGGGGCTCCCAGGGTTCTCCCCAACAGTCACGGGTCACGCCGTGACCTCGACGGCACCGGAGACCCCGGCACCTCCTAAAACCAGTCACGGAGTCGGGTTACACCCCACCAGCCTGCCGAGGACAACACTGGGGACCACCCGCGTGGCGTCCGTGGGGTCAGGCCCCCCCACGGCCGAGCCCCCCGGCACCCCCC
>NW_004568733.1:0-1230 GCF_000260355.1 Condylura cristata | reverse complement strand
TGCTTTAACCTGCTGCGCGACCAGGGAGGGCCTATTTCTCATATTTTTATGTGAAACATTAGATGACATAATTATTTGTCCACATACCACAATTTAACACCTAATACTTGCTATTTTGTGTTTGTAACACCCTTTCCAACGTTATCAACAAAATATATTCATATACATTGGATATTTGTTTTATTTCCTTAGGGTAAGTGCTTAATGGGGAATATTTTGAATGAGTGTTAGGCACATATTCAATACTTTTCATAAATATTCCCAGTGTGTTCTTCTAATGGTGGTGACAGTATATCCCTCTTGCAAATGTTCAATGTGCCATCTTCAATATTCACCACTTAAATTCTTTTTAATATTTGCCAACCCAGTAGATGTGGTCTTTTTCATTGCCCTAAATTAGCAAAACTTTTAGTACTAATGATTTAAGCATATTAAAATAAAATTTTTGATAAATCAATTCCATCATTGATATTTATCTATTTCTCTAATCTATATCTTATTTTGTTTTGGGAAATAAATTTATAATTCTTTTTTATGGTTTCTTTGATAATCAACTTAGATTCTGTGATACCAAATTACATACATAATTACTGCAGTTTTCTTTAGAGTATTTTATATTTTGAGGTTTTACAATTATATTTATATTTCATCTAGAATTTGTTTTATTGTAAAGTATAAAATAAGGATCCAAGTAGTTTTAATTTAAGATTTAAGATCCCACTTTGACATACACATATGATAGGTATCCTTTAACATGTACATCATTTTTATATGTATTTAGAACTTTTGAACTATACCTTTGGTGATATTCTGTTTGCAGGGAAAAAATGCAACATTATTTTATTTCATATATGCCTCGTGCTTATGCAATATCAAGTATTATAGGTCCATGTACTACTCTTGCTTTTCAAACATTTTCTTAATATTTTGTCACTTTCCAGGGTGGATTGTAGGATAGCTGTTCAGTCAAAAATAATGTTATTAGATATATTTTAAACTTAAATACATTTTAAATAATTGTTATAATAATGTATTTTTTTAAACATTTATTTATTTATTCATACAGAACTGGGGTACAGGCCAGAGATGTGGAAGGTTCACCAGAGACAGAGACAGGATTCGCCAGAGACAGAGGAGGGAGCAGAACAGGCAGATTGACGAAGTACACTGCTGAGGGGAGCAGTGGGCGGGTCAGGTGAGGTCTCCGAGCCATGTGGTCACCTCAGTCAC
>NW_004568732.1:0-1277 GCF_000260355.1 Condylura cristata | reverse complement strand
ATTTGTAGGTAAAAGGGGCCATATCTGGAATGGTTGCCTGTTTAAAACAAAGCAAAATAATTTATTAAAATCCCCTTTTAAAGATTTATTTATTTATTCATATGGAACTGAGGTACAGGTTAGAGATGGGGGTGAGGTGGGGTGAGAGGATTCACCAGAGACAGAGTGGGGAGCAGAACAGGCAGATTCAGGAAGTACATTGCTGAGGGGAGCAGCGGATGGGCCAGGAGAGGTCTGCCACTTTGTGTGGATCTCCTCTGGGGCAGGCGGGGATGGAACTCATGCCGAAGTGGCTTTAGCTTCTTAGTGCTGTGCTTTAACCCGCTGTACCACCAGGGAGGGCTTGTCAGGAAGTATTTTTAAGGCCCTTAGAGTGACTGCAAGTTTTGGTTTTATTGTGGCTTCATATGTTGTGATTGTGAGGGACACTGCCTGCCTCTTTCCAAATTAATTACAAATGTGGGAAGCTGTATACACATCACATGTGTGGCATTACTGATTCTCTATAGGTCAACATTGCTTGGAAAATGACTAAAAAAGTAATTCAGCCCCTATAGTGGATCCTATCTATGCTTAGTGCTGGGACATAAGAATAAGTGATGAAAGACTTCTTCCTCAATGAGGTCACTACCTAGGGAAGATATAAGAGGGGTAGTATGCTGAAGTTTTTGCTATGTATCTTGACTTTTGTTTGTTTGTCTTAATCATTATTTTAAGTAGGTGCTTTATTTAAGACAATACACTAATAGAATTTTTGTGAATAAGCTTAAGAAATATCTTCTGCTAAATGTCTTCTAATAAATGTATTTATCTAAATGGTTACAGTTATAAGCAGTAAAGTTCAATTGCTTAACAACTGTGGGGCACTATTTATCAAAGGCTCAAAGGCTAGGCACTTGTTTCAGTGAAATCAAATCTATGTTTTATCTTCAAATAACCTCTTTGATTTTTGCTAGAGTTCACTGAAAAATTCTAACATTTTGTTTCCTAAAAATGAAAATGGGCCCTCCCTGGTGGCACAGCGGGTTAAAGCACAGCACTGAGAAGCTAAAACCATTTCCGCATGAGTTCGATTCCTGCCTGCCTCGGAGGTGACCACATGGCGTGGCAGACCTCTCCTGACCCGCCCGCTGCTCCCCTCAGCAGTGTACTTCGTAGATCTGCCTGTTCTGCTCCCCACTATCTCTGGTGAAGCCTCTCACTGCCTCTGAGCCTCTGGCCTGTACCCCAGTTCTGTATGTACAAATAAGTAAGTCTTTAAAAAAAAAAAAAAGTTC
>NW_004568731.1:0-1277 GCF_000260355.1 Condylura cristata | reverse complement strand
CAGGCCAGAGATGTGGAGGGTGAGAGGATTCCCTAGAGATAGAGCCGGAGCAGAACAGGCAGATCTATGAAGTACACTGCTGAGGGGAGCAGCGGGTAGGTTTGGAGAGGTCTGCCACGCCATGTGGTCACCTCCAGGGCAGGCAGGGATTGATCTCATGCAGAAGTGGCTTAGGCTTCTTAGTGCTGTGCTTTAAGCCGCTGCACCACCAGGGAGGACCTGGTAATGTTTTTTATAAGTTTGATGTTATATTTATTCATTTTGCCACAAATGAAAAGAGCAACTGTTTACTTTGTGAAATGTTTGTGAATAAATGATCTTTATTTGATTCAAATATATCTTGCATTTTTTGAAATAAAACTATAGCAAATATTCTGTGTGTTTTATCATATATATAGAGAGAGACCTAAGTTGTTTAGATAATCATACAGTTCTTCCTATTCATAGAAAGATTACACTACATTTTAATTCACAGCTCAACATTATATAGTTTGGATCAACGCTGTATTAGAAAAGATTCCTGATTTTCTACTACCTGGCAGCCTTTGTGAAGAGCACTGTGGTATATGAGTGTTACTTCACTGCTGATGTTATCTGAGCATGTAAACCAGTTTGGGGGAAGTTTTATGAAAGAACTAAATGACTCTCACACCTGTGAAGTTTAAGAAGAACTACTCGCTGTACATCTTTTTGGTGATTTTCATTTTCTAAAATTTTCTATTTCATCCAGGCATTAAAATGTATTCATAATTCTAGCTTTTTGTCTGGTGGACTTATTAAATGGAACAATGGTTTTCTCATGCTTAAAATAAGTACAGAAGACTTAAGTCTCAATTGTTCTCTTCAGTAGTATACTTGCTGTTACTAAGTTTTTGCAATGAGAATACATTTGTTTTGTTCATGCGCTTTAAGAATTGTGCTCCTTGTCATTAGTGTGTGCCATATAGTTTTCTTCATTCCATTTTTTAGACTAATTTCCCTGAACTTTGACTTTTCCATTTTTAGTTTCTTTGATGTATGCTCAGATTGAGCTTTTTCCTTTTGAGCAATATATTCAGTTAAGGCACTAGATTTCAAAAGGCATAATATCATCCTCATATTTTCCTTCTGATATTGTAAACCTACATCCTGGATATTTCTTTGACTCATAAAATAAGGAGACGCATCACTGAACTCAAAATCACATATGGATTTCCTTTTTGTGTTTACTCACAACAACTTAATGAACTCCCACTTCTTCTGTTCTTCAATTTTTGGTTAAAGTGACATTTTTTTTT
>NW_004568730.1:0-1278 GCF_000260355.1 Condylura cristata | reverse complement strand
TTTAAATATACTTTTTATAAAGCAGGACAAAGCTAGATTTAAAAAAACACAATTTGATTAGATTGAATTTGATCTAATCTGATTGATGTAATGTGTGGCTTTATTTTTACACTTTGTTGTAATTTTTATTTTGGACACATTTCTGCCATGTTTTATGAATTCTATTTACTATTTTTTACCTCTTTGTGTCTCTTTTACAAATTCTCCACAAATTGAGTGCGTTTTCAACAGCCCCCCATCCACATGAAAGAGTTATATGACTTTTCTCTCCTGCTGAGTACAGTAGTCTTCTTTAACTGTGGATTCACTCTCCAAGGTTTTGGTTGGTCAACACCAGTCTAAAATATTATATGCAATAAGCTATTTTTGAGAGAGATTACATTCACATAACTTTCATTATAGTATATTGTTATAATTATTCTACTTTATTGTTATTATTGCTAATCTTTTAACTTATAAATTAAACTATCATAGGTATATATAAGAAGCATACCATATATATATATGTTTGGATGCAATCTGTGGTCTTAGGAATCTACTGGTGATCTTGGAAGACATCCCTCACCCCTCAGTGGATAAGGAGAGGCAACTTTATCCTGAAGTTACAAACCTGTGTACTTATTTATATATTTTAAAACAAAGCTTAAGATTATTCAGTATTTCTATTATCTTCTATTATCTTTAACTCTCCATTGACCATATTCCATGTTATTGTTGCCTAGAGATTTAGATCATTAAAAACTAGTATTTTTATCATTGATTTTTAATGAAAATTTCCAGCATATTTTATCAATATATGTAGTCCCTCCAATTTCATATAATTATCTTTTGTTTCAGCTATGGAATTGTGGCAGCAACAAAAATACTTTTAAAAAGCAGTGACTGAAAAAACACAGTCATGCACCTTTCAGGTTGGCTAGACCCTATCTCACCTTCTGGAGCCCATCTGAAGGAGTGGTCCCCATGCCCCATGGTGCCTGAGGCAGAGAAAGAGGGTCCACGGGGGCAAGGGCTGTTTCTTCAAGTCTCCATGCAAAATAAATTTTTTTTTAAAGATTTATTTATTTATGCATACAGAACTGGGGTACAGGCCAGAGGCTCAGGGTGGTGAGAGGCTTCACCAGAGACAGAGTGGGGAGCAGAACAGGCAGATCGACAAAGTACACTGCTGAGGGGTGCAGCGGGCGGGTCAGGAGAGGTCTGCCACACCATGTGGTCTCCTCCGGGGCAGGCGGGAATCGAACTCATGCGGAAGTGGCTTTAACTTCTCAGTGCAGT
>NW_004568729.1:0-1278 GCF_000260355.1 Condylura cristata | reverse complement strand
CCCCCCCCACCCCCGACCCCCATAGACCATGAACTATCATTTCCCTACTTCAGATCAGGTGCCGACATTTGAGAAAGGGTCCGGAGTCAATGAGTGGTTAATATATGAGTGAATGAATTCGAGAATTAATAAATTATAGCACTTTGTAGATATGCCTACTCATTCATTTCACAGAAGTGTGTTGAGGATTTGCTGTTTGCCCGGCTCCTTGGTTGGCACTGGAATGCAAAGTGAGCAAATCAAACAAGTTTCAGAGAAACTGGTTCCCTGAAATGTATTTTCTAGTCTAGAGATAGTCAATTGACAAGAAAACAAACATCTGCCTGATTTCCAATAGTGATGCAGAAAACTCACAGGGTACATGAAACACAGGGTCTGGGGTGCTGGCTGGAAGGTAAGGGGGGCAGGGAAAGCCTCTGAAAAGATGATATTTGAGCTGGAACCCTGGAAGATTCTGAAAGCACTTTTTCCAAGTGCTGATTTAGCTTTTTCTTGCTTTATCCTTGAAAGCCAAATTCCATGACCCTCCTCCACATGACTTTTTCTTCTCTTTTTTTCCTTTTACATTTTAAAAGGACAAGTTTCTTAGGAAAAGGAGAAAGACAGAGCGAGCCCCGGGTGGGCAGGGGGGCTGCCACACACGCCTCTTTCTTGAGAGTGGGAGTTACCTCTTAGTCACTGGCCACTGAGCCAGCAGGGTGCAGCCAGCCTGCGAATTTGCAGACAGATGACGTGGGTTCACATCCTGCCTCCACCACTAGCCAACGATAGACCTTGGGTAAGTTCCTTAAGCACTAGGTCCTCAGTTTCCCTATCCCAAGTGGACATGACCTGGTAGCCACCGAAAATCCATGCTCCAGCTCCTAGTGGGAAGCTTTTATTTCAGAGCAGCTGCCCAGCCATGGGTTACATTTTCCAGCTTCTCTTGCACACAGATGCATCCACAGGTAATTTTTTACTACTGAGATGTGAACAGAGGAGGTGCATGTCCCTTTTAGGCCCGAGTCCCTATGATTATTCCTACTTTACAGACCAGGAAGTTGAGAGAAAGTGAAGTATACAGAGAGTTTACATAAACTAATCCAGAGTTACACAGCTAAGTTGGAAGTCAAGCCTGAGGCCCTGAACCCAATGCCTGTGCGCCTAACACCAGGTTTAAGCAAAACTTCCCTGTTTTGCTTTAAAAAAGTATGGGCAGGGCCCTCCCTGGTGGCGCAGCGGGTTAAAGCACTGCACTGAGAAGCTAAAGCCACTTCCGCATGAGTTCGATTCCCGCCT
>NW_004568728.1:0-1277 GCF_000260355.1 Condylura cristata | reverse complement strand
AGCTAAAAGGTGTGGTTTGCTGACCTCTGCGCTAGACACTAAATTCTAAATTCTGGACATTCACACTGACTTGGATTAGCTTTTTTTTTTTTTTTTTAAGATTTATTTATTTATGCATACAGAACTGGGTACAGGCCAGAGGTGCGGGGGGCAGTGAGAGGATTCACCAGAGACAGAGTGGGGAGCAGAACAGGCAGATCGAAGAAGTACACTGCTGAGGGAGTAGCGGGAGGGCCAGGAGAGGTCTGCCACACCATGTGGTCACCTCCGGGGCAGGCGGGAATCGAACTCATGCTGAAGTGGCTTTAGCTTCTTTGTGCTGTGCTTTAACCCGCTGTGCCACCAGGGAGGGTCCTGGATTAGCTTTTATTTTTTTTAAAAAAAGATTTATTTATTTATGCTTACAGAACTGGGGTACAGGCCAGAATAGTGGTGGGTGAGAGGATTCACCAGAGACAGAGTGGGGAGCAGAACAGTCAGGTTAAGGAAGTACACTGCTGAGGGGAGCAGCGGGCAGGTCAGGAGAGGTCTGCCACGTCATGTGGGTCAGCTCCCTGCAGGGGATTGAACTCGTGCTGCAGTGGCCTTGGAAAGCTTCGTAACGTGGTGCTTTAACCTGCTGTGCCACTAGGGAGAGCCCTGGATTAGCTTTTTAACCTGTAGAGCTTTATCAGTGCCGAGCACCCAAGCGGTGGGGGAGGAGCAGACCTGTGGGCAGTCATGGCTGCTGCCACCTCGTAGGAGACCAGGAGGCGGTCACTACAGGGAAGGGATTTGCCCGAGGCCAGGCTGAGCTTGGCTTCAGATGCCAGCTGGGGATGCCTCTTCCTGCTCCCCAGGCCCCGTCTCTGGGGACTGGATTCTCAGCGCCAGCCTGGAGGCACCTGGCCTTCTGAGCAGAGGCAGGGACAGTACTCTCTGCTTAGGGGACACTCTCGCCCCCATGGGGACTTCAAGCCACTGTACCTAGCCAGGGCAGCTGATGTTGGGTAAATCTGTGGGGTTTGAGCGCAGAGGAGATCAGGTGTGAACGCGAGTTAGGCTATGCCCGCTCAGGCATGAGGTGTCTGTGTAGAATGTTCCTGGAGATGTGGCGCCACCAAGCACGTGTGCTGGGTGCCCCTCTGAGAAGTCGTAAACACCTGCTTTCTTGTCCACTTCTCTTCCCAGACCAGTTGCTTCTTTTTTTTTAAAGATTTATTTATTCATACAGAACTGGGGTACAGGCCAGAGGCTCAGGGGCGGTGAGAGGCTTCACCAGAGACAGAGTGGGGAGC
>NW_004568727.1:0-1278 GCF_000260355.1 Condylura cristata | reverse complement strand
ACTGCACTGAGAAGTTAAAGCCACTTCCGCATGAGTTCGATTCCCGCCTGCCCCGGAGGAGACCACATGGTGTGGCAGACCTCTCCTGACCCGCCTGCTGCACCCCTCAGCAGTGTACTTTGTCGATCTGCCTGTTCTGCTCCCCACTCTGTCTCTGGTGAAGCCTCTCACCACCCTGAGCCTCTGGCCTGTACCCCAGTTCTGTATGCATAAATAAATAAATCTTTAAAAAAAAATTTATTTTGCATGGAGACTTGAAGAAACAGCCCTTGCCCCCGTGGACCCTCTTTCTCTGCCTCAGGCACCATGGGGCATGGGGACCACTCCTTCAGATGGGCTCCAGAAGGTGAGATAGGGTCTAGCCAACCTGAAAGGTGCATGACTGTGTTTTTTCAGTCACTGCTTTTTAAAAGTATTTTTGTTGCTGCCACAATTCCATAGCTGAAACAAAAGATAATTATATGAAATTGGAGGGACTACATATATTGATAAAATATGCTGGAAATTTTCATTAAAAATCAATGATAAAAATACTAGTTTTTAATGATCTAAATCTCTAGGCAACAATAACATGGAATATGGTCAATGGAGAGTTAAAGATAATAGAAGATAATAGAAATACTGAATAATCTTAAGCTTTGTTTTAAAATATATAAATAAGTACACAGGTTTGTAACTTCAGGATAAAGTTGCCTCTCCTTATCCACTGAGGGGTGAGGGATGTCTTCCAAGATCACCAGTAGATTCCTAAGACCACAGATTGCATCCAAACATATATATATATGGTATGCTTCTTATATATACCTATGATAGTTTAATTTATAAGTTAAAAGATTAGCAATAATAACAATAAAGTAGAATAATTATAACAATATACTATAATGAAAGTTATGTGAATGTAATCTCTCTCAAAAATAGCTTATTGCATATAATATTTTAGACTGGTGTTGACCAACCAAAACCTTGGAGAGTGAATCCACAGTTAAAGAAGACTACTGTACTCAGCAGGAGAGAAAAGTCATATAACTCTTTCATGTGGATGGGGGGCTGTTGAAAACGCACTCAATTTGTGGAGAATTTGTAAAAGAGACACAAAGAGGTAAAAAATAGTAAATAGAATTCATAAAACATGGCAGAAATGTGTCCAAAATAAAAATTACAACAAAGTGTAAAAATAAAGCCACACATTACATCAATCAGATTAGATCAAATTCAATCTAATCAAATTGTGTTTTTTTAAATCTAGCTTTGTCCTGCTTTATAAAAAGTATATTTAAA
>NW_004568726.1:0-1231 GCF_000260355.1 Condylura cristata | reverse complement strand
TATTTATTTGTGCATACAGAACTGGGGTGCAGGCCAGAGGCTCAGGGGCGGTGAGAGGCTTCACCAGAGACAGAGTGGGGAACAGAACAGGCAGAAGAAGTACACTGCTGAGGGGAGCAGCGGGTGGGCCAGGAGAGGTCTGCCACACCATGTGGTCACCTCCGGGGTAGACGGGAATCGAACTCATGCGGAAGCAGCTTTAGATTCTCAGTGCTGTGCTTTAACCCACTGCGCCACCAGGGAGGGCCCATCTTTTTTTTTTTTTAAGATTTATTTTTTTATGCATAAAGAATGGGGAGTACAGACTGGAGGAGCAGTGGCGCTGAGAGGATTCACTAGAGACAGAGTGGGAAGCAGAGCAGGCATTTCGTCAAAGTACACTGCTGAGGGGAGAAGCGGGCAAGACAGGACCTATCTGCCACGCCACGTGGGTCACCTCGGGGGGGGCGGGAGTGGAACTCGCACTGAAGTGGCGTCAGCTCACTTGCAGTGCTGCGTCCCAACCCGTTGGCCAGCAGGGAGGACCCCCTAAGTATATCTCAAATATATTTTTCCATCCATTTCCAACGTCCCACCCTAAGGAGTACTGGCATCCTATCTCTTAAATTTGATGAGGTAGAATTTGGTGATATTCCTGTGCTTGGAAACAATGCAGTTGTTCGTCTCACCAAAGGCGACTCCCAACCACACGGTGTCGCTGTTGAACTCCTTGCTGCGGGATGAAGCCGCCAGGACTGAAATTCTTGCGTGGCTCCCACAGGCCAGCGGGCCAGTTTGAAAAAGGATAACTACATAGCCCGCGCTTCTGTCCCACCTTGGCTGCCCCCGGTGCTAGTTTCCCACTCCCTTGATTTTCTCATTTCTCAGTTCTTGGTGCCTCATCCTCCAAGCTTCCAAAAGCATTTTGGTCCCCAAACTGGATCCCACTCTCTGGTTGCAGAGATGCTCGTTAGGGGATAAGTAGATGAACTTTTCTTCGCACCTCAAAATATAACTGGGTGGAGTCTAGCTGTGAGTCTGAATCCTTGCTCTGCCACTGTGTGATTGCTGATAAAATTATTAACCTTTCAGCCTCAGTTTGTTTGCCATCAAATAAGGATAACCCTCAAAGGGTTTTGTGAAAATTAAAACAAGTTGGTAGGGCAAAGTAACTTGCACTGACAGGGCTTGTGGGGAGCACACCATACTCCATTTGTGCTAAGCTGCGGCCACATTTCTATGCTATATTTTG
>NW_004568725.1:0-1280 GCF_000260355.1 Condylura cristata | reverse complement strand
AGGCGAGGATCACCCACACCAACAGCCCTGGCACTGAACCAGGAGGCACAGGCCATTCGCACCCATGACTCCACGGTCACAGGTGGGCCTGGGATGCACCCGCACTGAGGCCAGCAGTGGTTGGACCGGACCGGACCGCACCGCCTGTACCAGACTTTATCCGTCATAGTTCTCTGGGAAAGCCCACTGCCCACAGCAGCCCCCAAAGCCAAGTGGACTGAGAGCCACCAAGCAACAGGCCAAGCCATCTCTGTAAGGAGAAGGCTCTAGGGAGCCCACTCCCGGGAACACCATGACAGCCTCTTTAGTCACTCTTTCGCCAGGGTACTCCCTCTCTGTGTGTGCCCCAGGACTCAGGCTCACACACTCGACCACACACCCACGGGTCCACGCACCCAACGAGCACACAAACACAAAATCACACGCTCAAACAGCCACACCTTGCCCATCAGGCCTTCTTCATCAGGGTCTGCCCAGGGCACTCGGCAAGCCTCAAGAGGGTGCGGGTGCTTACTGCTGTGTCTGAAGCTGCTGCGCCACCAGGGAGGTCCCGGAATGTTGGTTTTGGTACACTGCCGTAGGCTGCAGCAGGCGAGACAGCCACCCTAGGTGGGTCACCTGCGTGGCTTGGGGGTCCAACTTGCCCTGCAGCGGTCTTAGCTGACTTTGTAGTGCGGCACCTGAATCCACTGCACCCGCCACCACAGAGGGCCCAGGGTACATAACGCAATGCAAAACGCCAGGAAAAGTGTGTCTAAGATGCTGAAGATTTGGTGAGAAAATCCCTGGAGTGTATGCATGTCCACCCCTAGCTTCCATCTCTTGTACTAAGTGTCGCTGTGACTACATGCATTGGCAATTGGTACTTTTTTTCAAAGGGGATAAAGGACAATATGTGAAATGGCAAATTTTATGTTCTGTAACATGAATACTCAATCTTCCTGTTGGATTACCTACTATTCCACTGGACACTATTAGATATCGGTGCTCATTGTCATGATTAGTAGTCATGATGCTGGGATTCCAGAAGCTTAAAATTTACTTCTTTTCAAGAGCTCTCTATAAAAGTACTAGGAAAGCTTGCCCCTCCCCCCACAAAAAAAAAGCCAAACCACCATTCCTGTGATTGATGGAAGTGGGGACACTGGAAAAGAAAAGGAAAAGCTTTTCAAAGGACACAAAGTTTCAAAATGTAACAGCCCATTTTGAAGGGAGCTATTCCACATTGCAAAGTCATCGTATTAACTCTTTTCACCTAATAAAATGGGTAATAGAGTGTG
>NW_004568724.1:0-1280 GCF_000260355.1 Condylura cristata | reverse complement strand
AGTCTCTGGCCTGTACCCCAGTTCTGTATGCACAAATAAATAAATCTTAAAAAAAAAGATTTATTTTTATTTATTAATGCATATAAGAACTGGGGTTAGGTTAGAGGTGCAGGGGGGAGAGAGGATTCATCAGAGACAGAGGATTCACCAGAGCAGAGCAGGCAGATTGACTGAAATATATTGCTGAGGGGAGCAGCCGGCAGGACTGGAGAGGTCCAGGGAGAAGTGGGTGATATAGGAGAGGTCTGCTGCACCTCGTGGGTTAGTTCCCTGGCCGAGGGTTGAACTCATGATGCAATGGCTGGCAATGGCTTGATAGCACTGAGACTCTAACCCCTGGGCCAGCAAGAGAACCAACAAACAAATTTAAAGAAAGAAATGATGCCTACATAGACATAGGCATGCAGCCTTTGGGGGGATTCATTCCTTTGTGGAACTTTATCTGTTGTTGAATCTAGCACTTCTAAGGGCTTCTTGGCTTAATCCTTAAGGCCTTCTGTTTCCTTGTGTGTTAAAATTCTTCATATTTCCACCTTATTTCTGTCTTTGTTTATAAACTTTCCATTGCTGGTTTAATGGCCCATTAATTACCCCTACCCCTACCCCAGCCTCTAGTTTCTAGTTTCTTTCCATCCTAAACTTTCTACTCTAAGCTTCCATCAGATCTAATAGAGGGTTGCCATATTTAGCAAATAAAAATAATCAGTTAAATTTGAATTTTGAATTTTAGCAGTTACGTTTGAATTTTAAATAAACAATGAATTCTTTTTAGTGTATGTTGTAAATATAATGGGACATGCTTATGCTAGAAATATTATTTGTTGTTTATCTGAAATTTAATTTTAATTGTACATCCTGAATTTTATCTAGAAACCCTAACTGCGTCAAAATCTTTACTTAAGTTCAATTTTCTTTCTTGGCGGGATTGGGTGGAAGGCAAATCATTTCATAGATGGTGGTGTGTACTTCCTTCAGATACCTCTGTGATGATAACTGCCATTGATGCCTGATGTCTTGATTCCTGATTCATTAGTGATGCAAAATGGTGATTGCCTAATTTCCAAGGGTAAATATATTCTGGTTTATAATAGCAGAACTGGAATGCATTCATCAATGAGAATGGTTGAATTAATTATGACATCACAGCTTTTCTTTCACAAAAGCTTTTTAGTTTGATATAGTCATGTGTTTATTTTTGCTTTTGTTTCCCTTTTCATTGGAGTTTGTGTCCCAAGTCCGTCTTTGAATTTGATGTTTGGGACTGTATCATGTATTTTCTT
>NW_004568723.1:0-1281 GCF_000260355.1 Condylura cristata | reverse complement strand
AAGCCTCTCACCGCCCCTGAGCCTCTGGCCTGTACCCCAGTTCTGTATGAATAAATAAATAAATCTTTTAAAAAAAAAATAAAGTTTAAGCTCATTTTTTCTGAAGATAATCATGTATTTCACAATGAATTATAAAAGCAGTAAATTTAATTTACTCATTTGATATTGTAATTGTTCCTGTGTAACCAAAGTAAGTTGAGACAAAGGCCAAACTTAGCTTAACTGGTTTAAAACACTACTTCCACTGAACTGTATCAGCAGGGTCTCTTTAATTATCCATCATATCTTAGTCATAAGGCAAGAAGTAGTACTTTACTACTTACGCCGATATTCAGCTCCAAGTCTCAACATTAGCCTGATTGGAAATACTTTTGCCCAAGGAGTTTCCCATTTCTGGATGAGAATCCCAAACAGGTAAGGTGGTGTTGGGAGTACTAGGTCTTGCAGTGACTGGTAGGTAGAGGTCACATATAAGAATCCACCATGTTCTTTACTGCCAAGGAAACTTTGACTGAAGAAGGAATGTCCCAAATTGCCCACAACATTTCCTAAAACAAAGAACATTATTCATTATTTTCTTTTAACTGAAAATTCTGTTCACTAAAACACTTTCTTGTTTAAGAATTTTAATGAGGGTCCTCCCTGGTGGTACAGCAGGTTAAAGCACAGCACTATGAAGCTATTGCAGCCACTGCAGCACAAGTTAGATCTCCTACCAGGGGATGGCGTGTCAGACCTCTCCTGACTGGCCAGCTGCTCCCCTCAGCAGTGTACTTCGTGATCTGCCTGTTCTTCTCCCTGCTCTGTCTCTGGTGAATCCTCTCACCCCCATGCCTAGTTTGTACCCCAGTTCTGTATGTACAAATATTTTTTTTTTAAAAAAAGAATTTTTGATGAAGGGCCTCCCTAGTGGTTCAAGGGGTTAAGTTTTAGCACTATCTCTGCCAGGGAGGTGACCCATATGGCACAGCAGACCTCTCCTGTCTTGTCCACTGATCTCCTCAGCAGTGTATTTCAGTAGATCCAGTAGATCTGCCTGTAAGCTTTAAGGCAGGGGTATCATCCATTACAATGCCCCCATGATACACAAATGTGTTCTCAATTCACATGTTTAGATTCAGGATACTCAGGGTATGAGAAAAGACACACATGTCTGCAAACAAAACTGCACATAACGGAATGGGAACACAAACCAGCTTTGAAATGCAAAAATAATTTAACTTGAAAGCTACTACCCACAAACAGTGCCAAGATAATTTAATGGGATAGTCATTTTTTTTT
>NW_004568722.1:0-1268 GCF_000260355.1 Condylura cristata | reverse complement strand
CTGCTCCCCTCAGCAGTGGACTTCGTCGATCTGCCTGTTCTGCTCCCCGCTCTGTCTCTGGTGAAGCCTCTCGCCGCCCCTGAGCCTCTTGCCTGTACCCCAGTTCTGTATGCACAAATAAATAAATCTTCAAAAAAAAAGTATTCAAATGGATTTTACTTGAAGGTTAAATCTAAAATGTGGGAGAAATGCATAGACAATAAACTCATGACCATCATTAATGATAACTTGAAACCATTAAACCATGATAATAACTTTATTAACCCAGTCTTAGATATGACTGTAGGAATGGACTCCAACATCAAAGGAAACAAAAACAAAACTTTAAAAAATGGGAATAGATCAAGTTAAAGTGACTCTTTACAGTGAAAGAGCCATCATTAGAAGGAAAAACAATCCACTACTGGGAGAAGCTATTTATAAACTGTTTATCTGATAAGAGATTAATATCAAAAAATATATAATAAACTCACACAACACAACACAAAAATCATCTTATTTACAATGACCAGAGGATCTGAATAGGCTCATTCCCAGAAAAGACAGTTACCCAACAGCTTCCTGAAAAGATGTTCATCTCTCTTATAATGATAAATGCACATCAAAGCTACAGTGACATCTCATCTCAAACTTGTGAGAAGACAAGTGAACACAGGCACAAGTGGCTAAGAAAAAGGAATCTTTGTGCTCTGATACACAGATGTAACTACTGTGGAAAACAAGATGCAGGTTTCTCAAAAATCCAAACAAATCTAGTGTACAATACCAAAATTCTACTCTACATTCATTCAAAGAACATGAAACCACTAATTTGAAAAATGTTACTTTATGTTCATTATAGCACTACCTTACAAGCACGAAGATGTTTAAACAACATGCATGTCTACAACAGAATGAGGACTCAAGATGCGGTTATAACCACAATAGAATATTACTCTGCCATTAAAAATGAAATTTTGTCATTTACAAAAACAGGGATGGAACTTGAGGGAATTACATTAACTGAAACTAGTCAGATAGTCTCTGTAAAAAATAAAAATTCTGAAAAAAATAAATATTTTATATTTTCTAAATATGTATTAGCTCTCCATTACAAGAAAACAAAATTATGGGGTTTAATATATCATCATGCATTGTACTCCACTGTAATATTAGTTCAATTATCAGAATATCCAACCTATTGTATTTTTGAAGACACATTGACCAGACTTGTGCTGCTTTTATATTACCAAAGATGCTTGCTAAGAATCAACTGGTATGAGCACATG
>NW_004568721.1:0-1284 GCF_000260355.1 Condylura cristata | reverse complement strand
GGGGGTTTGCACAAGAGCCGCTGTCCTTTTCACTTTAATGGGAAAACTGAGTTCAGGTTTAACTATCAAATAAAATATTCCGTGCTGCACACAGCTGCTCAGCTGGATACACGGAAAGGACAATACGACACGTGCATCAGTAGATCAGAGCGCAACACCCCGCCACCCCAACCACCACCCCAACCACCACCCCACACGCAATTACCACAGCCAGCTTTTAAGGTTGCAAGATGAGTGTAAACCAGGACGAGCTATTAGTAATTTCTGGCCGGTTTGGCAACAAGCCCGAACATCAAATTCCTTTGAAATCTTTGGCTTTGTTTTGTTTTTCAAAAGACCGACACAGCAGGATGCGTTCCCCGGTGGCCGGCGCCCCAAAAGGCGCGCTCGCAGACCCCCAGGGAGCTGTTTCAGCGCCCACAGGCCCGGAGCCCGGCGGAGAAGCGCTGCGCCGGCCGGCGGCTCGGCGACTCGGTCTCTCAGCGGGATTTCAAACGTCCCAGCACAAAGAAAAGTTCGTGGCTACCACACCTGATGTGGGGGTGACAGGATTCACCAGAGACAGAGTGGGGAGCAGAACATCAACCAAATGTTTTAATCCACAATTTTAACTTCTTCATCAAGTAGGCAAAAGACCTGTGAGCACTGCAGATAAGAGCTACACATAATTAACGAGCGACTGCCAGGGACGCGTGCAGACCACATCCATGGGTCCATAGAGACACGTGTGAACATACCCAGTTTTCAGTGCGTGGTGAGCACTTCGGGGCCTCACCTAGGCACAAAGTCAGTGTGGACAAACTTGCAGGTATAGTCTTAGCACAATCAGATTCCCTGATCACAATGCAATGAAGTTGGAAATCATTAACAAAAGGATAAACAGAAAAGTCCTGCTGGAAACTTTTGGAAATCAAGCACTGCTAAAAGCTCAGGGGACCGCTTTTCAAAGTCTCCACAGTATGGAATTTGTTCCTTAAGATCCATTAGTGAAACTGAATTATTGTATCTTAAAACACTGCCAGGGCTGTGCCTAGACGGGCCAAGGTGAACTTCTTAAAAGCTGTTCACAAAGCACATGCGTGAGAGAGCCAAAGCTCAGGTGGAGCGGGGCTCTCCACACTCATCTCCAGGGCAGGCTCATTTGCTGCTCTTTAAAGGAACAGGCAAGAAAACGCCCGCTTGGGCACTTTATGGAGAGCCCCCGGCTGGTCACAGAGGACAGCAAGGTGAGCCGCGCTTAGCCCAGCCTCCGGGCCACCTGCCTGGGTGGGGCAGCCCTCTTCG
>NW_004568720.1:0-1284 GCF_000260355.1 Condylura cristata | reverse complement strand
GTGATGGTGCAAATTCAGTGTGTCCTGGCATTCTTTTTCTTAAAATTATTTATTTATGCATACAGAACTGGGGTACAGGCCAGAGGTGGAGGGATGGTGAGAGGATTCTCCAGATACAGAGTGGGGAGCAGAACAGGCAGATCGATGAAGTACACTGCTGAGGGGAGCAGTGGGCAGGTCAGGAGAGGTCTGCCGCGCCATGTGGTCACTTCTGGGGCAGGCGGGAATCGAACTTATGTGGAAGTGGCTTAAGCTTCTCAGTGCAGTGCTTTAACCCGCTGCGCCACCAGGGAGGGCCTATTTTTCTGAAGTTTTATATTGAGTCTTTATATTCAGAAGACACTAGCCATGAATTTTTTTCTTACTACTTTGTCTAAAGAACAATAAGGAAATATTTTCTTTTTATCCCCTTCACGCCTAAGCATGAAAAGCTATGAGGGAAGTGAGCTGGGCTGTGTGGGTGGTGGGGTGGTGAGAATGCAGGCCCAGCTTGCTGCATTTTTTAGGAAATCCTGACTTTAGTGTAAAATTTCTTTATATAAATATATAATGTATGTGTTTGTAAAATAATTTATCTTAAGCATGATTTTCTTTAAACTCAATGTGTTTTAATAAAATAGCAACAACTCATTTCATATCCATTATACCAAAGAAGTTCCTAATATCCATGGCTTAGCTAATGATGGAGATACAGTACCTTCTTGAATGGGCTCAGTATTGACCAATGATGTATTTGATTCTATGTGAATATGCACCAAGCAAGTTGTAAAAACTCGTTTGCAGATCTTGGAAGTCATATCTACTTTGCATTTTTTGATAGGATGTACTTGGTAGCTAGCATATTGTCATTATGCGTGGGTGATTATGTAAATATGTATAAATTGTGCATGACTTTTATATCCTTTGCCTTTTTTTTTTTTTAAGATTTATTTATTTGTACATACAGAATTGGGGTCCAGGCCAGAGAACTCAGGGGCAGGAGGATTCACCAGAGACAGAGTGGGTAGCAGAACAGGCAGATCGACGAACTACACTGCTGAGGGGAGCAGTGGGCGGGTCAGGAGAGGGCTGCCCCGCCACTAAACCTCAAAGTAAGAAAAAATTCAAATTAGCTATTTTGTTATAAACCTGTTTCTCTGATTGTTTCTCTAGTGATTTCTGACTGCTTTTAGTCTTAAACAAAATTTCTTTTATGTTGATTATCAATGAGACAGACACACCTGAAGTTTACATAATGCATTGTTACTTCAATAATATATAAACCTAAAGAATAATCACTTGCAT
>NW_004568719.1:0-1284 GCF_000260355.1 Condylura cristata | reverse complement strand
ATGCAAGTGATTATTCTTTAGGTTTATATATTATTGAAGTAACAATGCATTATGTAAACTTCAGGTGTGTCTGTCTCATTGATAATCAACATAAAAGAAATTTTGTTTAAGACTAAAAGCAGTCAGAAATCACTAGAGAAACAATCAGAGAAACAGGTTTATAACAAAATAGCTAATTTGAATTTTTTCTTACTTTGAGGTTTAGTGGCGGGGCAGCCCTCTCCTGACCCGCCCACTGCTCCCCTCAGCAGTGTAGTTCGTCGATCTGCCTGTTCTGCTACCCACTCTGTCTCTGGTGAATCCTCCTGCCCCTGAGTTCTCTGGCCTGGACCCCAATTCTGTATGTACAAATAAATAAATCTTAAAAAAAAAAAAAGGCAAAGGATATAAAAGTCATGCACAATTTATACATATTTACATAATCACCCACGCATAATGACAATATGCTAGCTACCAAGTACATCCTATCAAAAAATGCAAAGTAGATATGACTTCCAAGATCTGCAAACGAGTTTTTACAACTTGCTTGGTGCATATTCACATAGAATCAAATACATCATTGGTCAATACTGAGCCCATTCAAGAAGGTACTGTATCTCCATCATTAGCTAAGCCATGGATATTAGGAACTTCTTTGGTATAATGGATATGAAATGAGTTGTTGCTATTTTATTAAAACACATTGAGTTTAAAGAAAATCATGCTTAAGATAAATTATTTTACAAACACATACATTATATATTTATATAAAGAAATTTTACACTAAAGTCAGGATTTCCTAAAAAATGCAGCAAGCTGGGCCTGCATTCTCACCACCCCACCACCCACACAGCCCAGCTCACTTCCCTCATAGCTTTTCATGCTTAGGCGTGAAGGGGATAAAAAGAAAATATTTCCTTATTGTTCTTTAGACAAAGTAGTAAGAAAAAAATTCATGGCTAGTGTCTTCTGAATATAAAGACTCAATATAAAACTTCAGAAAAATAGGCCCTCCCTGGTGGCGCAGTGGGTTAAAGCACTGCACTGAGAAGCTTAAGCCACTTCCACATAAGTTCGATTCCCGCCTGCCCCAGAAGTGACCACATGGCGCGGCAGACCTCTCCTGACCTGCCCACTGCTCCCCTCAGCAGTGTACTTCATCGATCTGCCTGTTCTGCTCCCCACTCTGTATCTGGAGAATCCTCTCACCATCCCTCCACCTCTGGCCTGTACCCCAGTTCTGTATGCATAAATAAATAATTTTAAGAAAAAGAATGCCAGGACACACTGAATTTGCACCATCAC
>NW_004568718.1:0-1285 GCF_000260355.1 Condylura cristata | reverse complement strand
GCTGGGGCCAGCGGCGCCGAGAGACGGCCGGAGGGTTCCTGCAGGAAGGGGCATCAGCACATTGGTGGAGGGGAGTCGAGGTGCACCCGCTGGGGCACAATGAGAGCCGGGGGAGGCACCGTGCCCATGGGGCGGCTGGCTGGGGAGTCTGCCTGCAGCCGCTGTCCCTCCACAGAGCGGCCTCCCTCCAGCCGGGTCACAGGTGGCCCCGGGACGCCGCCCATGGGGTGGGGCGCCAGCTGCTCTGTCCACCCCAGAGCCTGGAGGTCGCGGTTCGGCCGGGTCCCCACGCGGGCGCTATCCAGACACTGTCCAGTTGCCATGGCTCCCGGCTGTGGCTAATCCCGCTGTTCTCCGGCACTGGCCATGTCCTCTGCAGCGTCCCCAGGCGGGCATCACCTCAGGTGACCCCTGGGGCCAGGACTGGGGACAGAGACGGGCACTCTGCAGGGGCCCCAGCAACTGGCTGCCCTTTCCCTTCTCCCCCCGGGCCCAGGGGCCTGGCGAGCCCACCCAGGCTCCCGGCTTACCGCCGGCTGCTGGGCTGTGATGGCCGGCACCCGTCCACCTATGGGCCTGGACTCCACCAGCCGGGGTTCAGCCAGAGGGAGGTGGGCAGCACAGCCTAGCCGAGGCATGGACAGGGTTGCGGGCCAGGGGTGGTGCCGCCAGACCTGCTGAGGAAGCCTGTGTGCCCCAGGCCCTGGCTGCGGGGGGGCCCCACAGAGAGAGGGGACGCGGTCGTGCCACGAAGAGTTGCTGAGGGATGGCCTGGACATTGGGCGAGGGACAGGGCCCTGGCCAGCGTCCCCCAGTCCTCTGGCACCTCCGGCCCCGGGGGTGGGGGTCTTCCTGGCCCCCAGCGGGTGACTGGTAGTGGACTGGCTGCAGTCCACTCCGCTCGCTGGTGCCTGGGGTGCCCCAGGCTCCCCCCACCCAGGCTGCTGCCCCCAGCCCCAGGCTGCTGGGGGAAGGGGCTCTGGGACCCGACCCGACGCCCTGGGACACTGTGGCTGGGCTGGAGGGACCAGGCAGGGCCAACACCCCGAGAATGTCCGAATGTCACAGCGCCACAAAGGCCTGCGGGCCGGCGGGGGGGTGCAGAGAGGGGGCGCCGAGAGGGGGCCCCACCCTCCGGGACTCCCCACTCTGGCTCTGCCGCCCAGAATAGCCCCAGAAAAGGGCTGGGGGAAGTGCTCCCCTGGCGGGGCAAGGCCAGCCCCGGCCTCCTCCTCTGGGGCAGCAGGGGTCCCCCAGCAGGCAGTCCCGAGACAGGGGGGCCCCC
>NW_004568717.1:0-1286 GCF_000260355.1 Condylura cristata | reverse complement strand
AGGCAGATCTTAGAAGTACACTGCTGAGGGGAGCAGCGGGCGGGTCAGGAGAGGTCTGCCGTGCCATGTGGTCACCTCCGGGGCAGGCGGGGATGAACTGAGGCGGAAATGGCTTTGGCGTCTTAGTGCTGTGCTCTAACCCGCTGCGCCACCAGGGAGGCCCACTTTAGTAGCAGCCACTATGTCATGCCTAAATTCATGGGGGTACTTTTCTATGGAGCAGATCTATCAAGTTAATTAAACAAAACCAAAAACATCTTGTTGGCAATATCTAGTCCTAGAACTAAACTATGAAAGTGACTTTGAATAATATTTTGAGCTTCCATTCTTGTCAATTTTCTCTCTTTTGGAAGCCTTCAAAATTTATAGGTATTTTAGTGGAATTTTGCTCAAATAGTGTATACCTAGAATAAGCAATTTAGATCTTTTTACATTTAAATTCAAAGAAGAGAGAGTATTTTGAATGGATATACTTTGTAAATTTTATAATGGCTTAAAATGCTGATCCTCAAAATATGGTCCCTGAATGGCATCACATCACCTGGGACCTACTAGAGATGAATATTCTTGGGTTTCTCCAGACCTACTGATCAGACTCTCCAAGATGAGGCTCAGCCATATGTGTTTTAATGGGCCCTATGGAGAATTCTAATCTCACTGAAGGTCTAGAACCACACTTAGGTTAGGGCACAGATATCTTGAAAGATTTTTGATGCTGGGAGCCTTATTGTGGCATCTATGATATGCTTTGCCCCAGAGGCAAACTAGAATTCAAGTATAAAGTATAAAGCAGGTCTGTACTCCCTGCCAACTCAACCTGAGTCTATACTGGGCACTTAACAACGTGTGCAATGAATGAATGATGTGGATAAATGTAGATTGGAGTAGGGGATTCGTTGGAATAAATTCTTGTGCCTAAAGATCTTTTTAATGGAGTAAATGGGGAGGGAATCCAGTGATCAAGCTGGGTTGTGGTGAAATTATAGCCAAATTACCTTAATAGAACCCCCAATCCTGAGAAGGTGTAGAAATTGAAAACTTGGGAAAACCATACAAAAACCTTCCAGATGCCCACCTCAGTTCAGATTTGACCTTTTAAAATGTTTAGAAAACTAGGGCACGCTCCTTTTTTTTTTTAAATTAATTTATTTATTCATATAGAGCTGGGCGGTACAGGCCAGAGATGTAGAGGGTGAGAGGCTTCACCAGAGACAGAGTGGGGAGCAGAACAGGCAGATCGACGAAGTACACTGCCGAGGGGAGCAGCGGGCGGGTCAGGAGAGGTC
>NW_004568716.1:0-1225 GCF_000260355.1 Condylura cristata | reverse complement strand
CTCCTCTCACTCCCCTCACCTCTGGCCTTTACCCGAGTTCTGTATGTAAAAGTAAATTAAAAATATGGACAGGCCCTTCCTGGTGGTGCAACGGGTAAGGACGCAGCACTGCATGCTAGCTGCAGCCGCTTCAGTGCTAGTTTGATGCCCAGCTCCGGAGGAGATCCACATGGCACGGCAGACCCCCTCCAGACCCGTCTGCTCCTCCCCTCAGTAGTGTATTTCAACAGTCTGCCTGTTTTGCTCCTCACTCTCTCTGTTGAGTCCTCTCACTGCCCGTGCTCCTCTGGCTTGTACCCCACTTCTGTAGGAATAAATGAATAAATCTTTAAAAAAAAATATATATATATATATAAGTTTACTCATTGTACTGATTTGTGATCCTCGTGTGGCTTAAAAATAGCCTTTTATGGCCCTCCCTGGTGGCGGAGCGGGTTAAAGCACAGCACTGAGAAGCTTAAGCCACTTCCACATGAGTTCGAGTCCCGCCTGCCCCCGAGGTGACCACATGGCGCGGCAGACCTCTCCTGACCCGCCCGCTGCTCCCCTCAGCAGTGTACTTCGTCGATCCACCTGTTCTGCTCCCCACAGTCTCTGGTGAAGCCTCTCACCACCACTGAGGCTCTGGCCTGTACCCCAGTTCTGTATGAATAAATAAATAAATCTTAAAAAAAAATAAAGACCTCTATTTCCCCCTTCAAAAAAGACATCAGAAAATGACAAAAACAGTTGAAAGAATAAACTGGGAAAAGATGAGTCCTTGAGGGAGGTACCCTGTTAACGGGGCAGCAGACCAAATTGATGGGGCACGTACCCTAAACCAGTGGCCCCAGGGTGTGTTTAGGTCCCCAACACTAACTACAACTCACTGCTCTGAGGCTATGTAACTAGTTAGATACTTAGCAGGTATGAATTAGCTTCCTTTCTACTTTTGTTTGTGCCTGGACTTTAATAATATATCATGTTTTGGGCCCTCTGGTGGCACAGTGGATTGAAGCACAGCAGCATGAAGCTATCGCAGCCACTGCAGCATGAGTTCAATCCCCAGCCAGAGGAGTGACCCACATGGTATATGGCAGACCTCTCCTGTCCTGCCCGCTTCTCCCCACAGCAGTGTATTTCAGTCAATATACATTTTCTGCTTCCCACTCTGTCTCTGGTGAATCCTCTCACCGCCCCTGTACCTCTGGCCTAGACATGTTTGGGCTCTCTGGGTTTCTGCAGG
>NW_004568715.1:0-1281 GCF_000260355.1 Condylura cristata | reverse complement strand
AAATCTTTGGCTACTCTGCTGCCTGCTGCCAACCTGGTCTGTCCCGAATGGGAAGCACTTGGCAGCTGTTGCACTCACTCCCCTCTTCCTTGGAAGAGCACTGTGCCATTTTTGTATTGTTCAGTTCCAAATCTGTCTTCTTCTTTTCCTGGAACAGCTAATACATGACGGTCTTTATCCAAGTCATGCAAGGTCTCTTATATTTGTTTTTATTGTGGAATCATCACCAAGTTTTTCCAGAATTCCGTTCTCTTTCCTGTAGAGGTATATTCTCCAGAATAAACTCTGTCTCCCAACTGAGCCAAGTTCCTAGGGGTTTGAATTACTGACAATGTCCCTTTAGTCTCATCCCTATTCAAGTAGTAACTTGGACCTCAGTGCATCATCCTACTGCCAATGACTATGAAAATGAATCCAACTGATGAGTTTTCCTTCAAGAGGTACTTGCTATCTTCATGGCCCCTCACCAGAAGATGTGCCTAGTTTTCTGTCTTGCCTGACAATGAAGAAGAGAGAAATGAAGGAGAGGAAGAGGAAGAGGAAATGGAAGGCAGAGGAGAAGGAGGAGAGGAAGATGCAGAAGAAGAGGAGGCAGAGTCAGAGAAGTTGGCAATTATAATAGTAGAGTGATTCCTTTGTTGAGATTGGGCTAGCATTGTGCAAGGTATTTGCGTGCAATAGCTCTTGATTCCACCACCATGCATATGCTTATGTAGGGTAGCTGTCAAATCCCAATCTTAACATGGTGACTGGCCCAAGGCCACACAGCCAGTAAGTGGGATATCTAAGATGTGCAGCAAGGTGAGCCCAAACTCAGAGGCCTTATTTTTTATTGCTAAGGTTAGATATAAGGAACTACTCTTTTATTTTCCATTTCTTATTTCTCCTTCTTACTGATGTTGCCCTCCCTCTCCCAGGCTGCTCCAGTTTCACTCTTTCCTCCTTCTGTCTAATCGTTTCCATTTGCCCCCTCATGGAAGGTACTCAATCAATAGCTGTTGGCTAAACAGTTGGTTATCAGTTTATTGAACAGTCTAAACTCATGTTCCCATAGTGATGGTTGTTTAAGCTTTTAAACTCTCCTCATAAGGAAAAGCATTTGTCATTTTTTCCCATTTCAAGTACAAGAAAAAATAACCATAAAAAAGTGAAAGCATTTCAACTCTGTGGGAAAGAGGTGGTTTAAGCTATTGAATGGATTATGTCTAAACCAACTTGAAAACCCAGAAAAGCAAGTAATTGGACTGTCTCATTAGAATACATGTTCAAGTCCTTCTGGCG
>NW_004568714.1:0-1230 GCF_000260355.1 Condylura cristata | reverse complement strand
CTTTGGAACAAATTTGTGCCTGGTAGAAAGAGCTCTCATTTTATACACAGGCCTTCTCTTCTGTGATTTCGAGGTGACAGTTTACTGCTCCTCACTTAAGTCCCCATATTTTGTTTTACCTTTTGATTTCATTATTCTCATCCAAAATGTCTTTCTGAACTTAAGGGAAAGCAAAACTCTCAATAAATGCAGATGCTACCCCTATTTACCAATCAAATCGGGCTCTTGTTCTGAGTTTAGGTCTCCATTAGAATTTTTTTTCTGAATTCTTGTTTTCTAGATTCACTTCTTTTCTCATTTCTCCCGCTGAACTTTATTTCACATGTTTGTCAAGTTAGTGCTCTCCATGACTACCACCTTATGCTGATTAACATGTCAACGTGATAAAAGTCTAGTTTTAAACCTGGGATTTTTACATCTTTTTACGGTGTAACCTTGGGTAAGTGATTTAACATCTCTTGGCCTCAGTTTCTTAGAGTGATTGTCACTAAATCCTGTCTTTGGGTTACTATGATGAGGATATGTAAGTTAAGCTTTACTAAGTGCCTGTCATAGTGCAAGTACTACATATGTGATTGTTAATAGTTCTAAATGTAAAATAATAATAATAATAATAAATGCAAGCAAAATACTCATGTATCTGGCATAGCTTGAAGTATATTTAATGAAACCATTAAAATTTCCAGGTAAGCAAAAATATGTTTTTGAGGGATTGTTACTTTTTCATATTTGTCAGTAGTGAGAATTTCTTGTCTTACCAAATGCTGTAAGGTCCAGGCTCCCTGAGTAAGGCTAGGGGCAGGAACTTTTCTCTGGGTCTGTTACTGTCTGTATCCCTGGAAACTCCCAACCTTGAGCCTCCTAATGTCTGGGAACTGCCTGCATTCTGGAAAATAGAAAGCATCATTGAGGAATCAGTTTCTCCAAAAGCAGCTTCCATGACCTAGAAAAGCTTCCTTATGTTCTCCAGTAGGTGTGACTTTTCTGACATTCCTGGGCTTTCATTGAACCTCACCTGGGAGCAAAATAAAGTTCCTGCTTGTCCTTCAGAAACTTTGTCTGACCTTCCATTCTTTAATTTCTCTGAACCTTTAGCTTGTGCTGTCAACCAGCGAAATCTGATTCCACTGGTACTGGGGTCACCCTCCAGTTCCAAGGAGCCCATTCCACCATTGCAGATGCCACATGCCCAACACTGGTCACAGACCTGTGTCTTTGCCTAGACCCTGT
>NW_004568713.1:0-1228 GCF_000260355.1 Condylura cristata | reverse complement strand
GTGGCCAGCAGACCTCTCCTGTCTCTACACTGCTCCCCTCAGCAGTGTGTTTCAGTAGATCTGCCTGTTCTGCTCCCCACTCTTTCTCTGGTGAAACCTCTCACCCCACACACCTCTGGCCAACACCCCAGTTCTTGTATGCATAAGTAAATAAAGGTTAATCTTCAAAAAAGAGGAAATAATGATTTCACTTTATATCTAACATGTATGCCATGACCCAGATTACATCAATCCCTCTAGATGAGACACTCTAACTTTAATAATAAGTTACTAACAGAAAGCACACAGGCCAGAAACTTAGAGCCTTTACTTCAAATCAACCATCAACTTTTCTAAGATTGTTAAAGACATAAAAGTAAAATTCATTTCACAGAACAGCATGAAAATACATACTTCTGTAAATGGTGGGAGAAGTGCCCAGACTGTGTCCCCTTGTTTGAGGGCCGTTTGCCCAATGGGCCTCAGCAGAGGGCAGTAAAAATACCCACTGACACTGGTATAAATGGGGGTGCAGCTGTCTGTGACAGAAATGGAAACAAAGACCATTTAACTCCCTGGAGGCAGGATCATTTTACATTTCCTTGTTGTTTGGTGGGGTCCGGAAAAATCACGTGAGTTTACTTTGTGCTTCCAAGGCTTGGGGAGACCCGCCCCTGCTTCCCTGAGCCTCCCATCCAGGGCCCCCAGATCTTCACTGGACAGAGAGGTCTCTGTCCATGTCCCTGACGCGTGGTCATGGCTTTGCTTCAATAATCCGTGACTCTTAACCTGTCCCAGGTCCTGAGGGACAGGCCCACCTGGGTGTGGGAAGCTTAGAACCTCCCCAGGGACCCCCTGACTGCTCAGCCACCACCACACCGAGGATGTCCTGGCTCACACTAATTAGACGCAGCCCTTGACACCTGAGGGTGCTCCTGCTTTATTTAAGTCACCGGGAGAAAGGTCAAAACTTAAAGGAGCCCGTGGAGCAGTGAGCTAAACTCTAAACAGTCTCTGTGTCTTCCTGGTGTGAGGCGCTCTCTGTGGTTTTGATTTGCTCTTCCCTGATTACAGAGATGCTGAACATTTTCCCATAGACCTATGGGCCCTTTGCATTTCATCTTTGGACAAGTGTCTTTTTAGCTCTTCTGCCCATATTTTGATTGCACTGTTTGTTTTTTGAGTTGTGCGAGCTCTTGCTGATATTTGTCACCAGTCCCTAGTCAGTGGTATTGTGTGCAAAAGTTGT
>NW_004568712.1:0-1289 GCF_000260355.1 Condylura cristata | reverse complement strand
GGGTCAGGAGAGGTCTGCCACGCCATGTGGTCACCTCTGGGGCAGGCGGGAATCGAACTCATGCGGAAGTGGTTTCCAGTTCTTAGTGCAGTGCTTTAACCCGCTGCGCCACCAGGGAGGGCCATAATTTGCTTTATTTTAACCAACTCCTTTTCCTCTAAAGACGGGAAACAAAAAACAAGCAGTTAGGAGCACAGATGCTGGTGCCAGGCTTCCTGGGTAGAACCCTACCTGTGCCCCTTTTTAGCTTCACAAACTACATATTTAATTTACCTTAATTTCCTTTCCACCTGTAGGTGTGATAACACACACGGTCTGTGCCATGGAGATTAGAAGGCTGCTTATTTATTCATTTTTAAAAACGATTTATTTATTTATGCACACAAGGACTGGGGTGCAGGCCAGAGGTGCAGGGGGTGAGAGGATTCACCAGAGACAGAGTGGGGAGCAGAACAGGCCGACTGACTGAAATCCATTGCTGAGGGGAGCAGTGGGCGGGTCAGGAGAGGTCTGCCACGCCATGTGGGCCACCTCTGGGGTGTGGGATTGAACTCATTTAAGATTTACTTTTATTTATTTATACATACAAGATCTGAGGTATAGGCCAGAGGTGTGGGTGGGGGAGAGGATTTACCAGAGACAGAGTGGGGAGCAAACCAGGTGGATCTACTGAAATACAGTGTTGAGGGGAGCAGTGGACAAGAGAGGTCTGCCTTGCTGTGTGGGTCAGCTCCTTGGCTGGAGATCAAACTCATGTCTTAGTGGCTGGTAACAGCTTGATGACACTGAGACTTTAATCTCTGTGCCATCAGGGAGAATCTTCATATTACCATTTTAGCAGATCATTGATATTGCCAGTATTTTTCTATGAAAAAATAAAAGCAAGCAGAATTCACAAATTTACATGTGTAAATGAATAGACAGAGTGAGAGGGGTAGAGAAAACCAAATCAATAAGTAGAAGAAGAGAAACTTGACTGCAAGTTAATTTTAGGATATTTTTGGCAAATTGGTCTTTTACAGTCTCCTCCAATGTTTACTAATTGTTAATAGGTCTTTAAAAATATATGCCATCTGGGCCCTCCCTGGTGGCGCAGCGGGTTAAAGCACTGCACTAAGAAGCTTAAGCCACTTTCGCATGAGTTCGATCCCCGCCTGCCCTCGCATGAGTTCGATCCCCGCCTGCCCTGGAGGTGACCGCATGGCGTGGCAGACCTCTCCTGACCCGCCCGCTGCTCCCCTCAGCAGTGTACTTCGTTGATCTGCCTGTTCTGCTCCCCACTCTGTCTC
>NW_004568711.1:0-1290 GCF_000260355.1 Condylura cristata | reverse complement strand
GAACTGTCCACTGCTCCCCTCAGCAGTGTACTTTGTTGATCTGCCTGTTCTGCTCCCCACTCTGTCTCTGGTGAATCCTCTCACTGACCCTGCACCTCTCGCCTATACCCCAGTTCTGAATGCATAAACAATTTTTTTTTAAGTTTGAAACAATTTTTGAAACAGTAGATATAGTTAAAGATGGCCAGTTATACATGTTTAACTCTTCTCCCCTCCAACATCCACTAAAGACAGAATTTTTAAATATGTATTCACACATATATACATACATATAATTATATACATATATGTATATAAATTAAGGTACATTGGTTTACAACACTGCATATGATTTAGAGGTTTAGGGTCACCCCCTTCCGGGGTATGTTAGCACACAACACCCACGACCAAGGCACCCAGAGTCCTCTACCATCATCCATTGAACCCCCTCCCCACTGTGCTCTCGGTCTCTCCCTCTGGTAGCTTTATTTCTGTACTCAGATTTCTAGGGACTTTATTGTTTGGTTTTATTTGACCCATTGTTTTGTTTCCTTATAGTCCCATATAAATGAAGAATTTATCAGGCATTTGTCCTTTTCTTTATGACTTATTTTACTTAGTATGACCCCTCCAAATCCAACCATATAAGACACATGTTCTTAAGGACTAAAAAAAGTCTAGTGAAGACAAGTAACAAAATGTCAGAAGCTCAAAGACAGATTTATAATGTCAAAGTCTTAGTAGATGAGATGACTGAATTCTAAACCTGAAGTTAGGAAATCTATAGGGCAATATTGTATACACACACACACACATTACATACTGGGATTAAGCCTCCCTCCAAATGTCATAATTTGAAAGAACCAGTATCTTTCAAAGTAGTGATAAATGTGGTTAAAAGAGTAGGATTGTTTCTAAATCCATTTAAGTATCAGATCCCAAGCACTCTGCTATATATCAGAAGGCCATTACATTTCTTCTATGTCCTTAATTCTCTGAAAAGTTTAAAACAAGCTGGGTGATAGATTTGGACAGACATTTGCAGTGCCCACAAATAATCAAAGGTGTTGAAGAAAATAAAAATATAAAAGGTGGTGCAGCAGGTTAAAGCACAGCACCAAGAAGCCAAAGCCACTTCAGCATGACTTTGATCCCTGGCCCTGAAGGTGATCCACATGGCAGGGCAGACTTCTCTTGACCTACCCACTGCTCCCCTCAGCAGTGTATTTCATCAGTCGGCCTGTTCTGCTCTCTACTCTGTCTCTGGTGAATCCTCTCACCACCCCTGCACCTCTGGCCTGTACCCCAGTT
>NW_004568710.1:0-1229 GCF_000260355.1 Condylura cristata | reverse complement strand
CTTCCGCATGAGTTCGATTCCCGCCTGCCCCGGAGGAGACCACATGGCGAGGCAGACCTCTCCTGACCCCCCGCTGCTCCCCTCAGCAGTGTACTCTGTCGATCTGCCTGTTCTGCTCCCCACTCTGCCTCTGGTGAATCCTCTCACCCTCCGCATCTCTGGCCTGTACTCCAGTTCTATATGAATAAACAAATAAATCTTTAAAAAAAAATAGATAAAAGGGGTCTAAAGGTAGAAATGTTAGGATTGTTGAAGGGAAACACTTAAGAGAAGACCTTCAAGTCCTTCTAGTTATGCCCTGAGAGTGCCAACTGGCCTGCCCACACTACTGGCCAAAGACTTCTCCCTAATTAATACTTTATCTAAAACCTAATAAATATTAGCACACTAAATACATATGGCCTCGCTCTGACTATGAGATAGATGAGCTGGATAAATTTACTCTCATTTTAAAGATGATCAAACTGAAACACCTAGAGGCTAAATAACTTGCCTAGAATTAGTTAGCAGTAAGCAAAGCTGGATTCAGATATAAGCCTCCTATCTCATAGCCATTCCATATTGTGTATCTGTTTCTGAATCTGCTACATTATTTTAGGAAAAGTTTGAATAATCTGATCAAAGAATCAAAAGGAAAATAACTCTGTTACTTAAAGAAGTTGAGATTCATGGAAATATGCACCACATATATAGCCAGAAAGATAGGTAGGTAGGTGGTTAGGTAAACAGGTAGATAGGTATATAGATATATAGGTAGGTGGGTAGGTAAGTATGCAGTAGGTAAGTAGGTAGATAAATACACTGGTCAGTGGATAGGCAGTTAAATATGTAGGTAGGTGGATGCGTACCCTGGTGGCTGAAGCCAAGGACTGTTGCCAGTGGATTCCCTCCCCGAGGGTTTTGCTGGTGAACACAAATGGCCTCAAGGAAAATGCTTTAAAAGTATTGGATTTTAGCCCTCCCTGATGGTGCAGCGGGTTAAAGCACAGCACTAAAAAGCTAAGGCTTCTTCCGCATGAGTATGATTCCCGCCTGCCCAGGAGGTGACCACATGGCAAGGCAGACCTCTCCTGACCCACCCGCTGCTCCCCTCAGCAGTGTACTTCGTTGATCTGCCTGTTCTGCTCCCCACTCTGTCTCTGGTGAAGTCTCTCGCCGCCCCTGAGCCTCTGATCTGTACCCCAGTTCTGTATGCGTCAGCAAGGTGAAAAGTAAATAGAATGAATACT
>NW_004568709.1:0-1291 GCF_000260355.1 Condylura cristata | reverse complement strand
GATCAACGAAGTACACTGCTGAGGGGAGCAGCGGGCGGGTCAGGAGAGGTCTGGCTCGCCATGTGGTCTCCTCCGGGGCAGGCGGCAGGCGGGAACTGAACTCATGCGGAAGTGGCTTCAGATTCTCAGTGCTGTGCTTTAACCCGCTGCGCCACCAGGGAGGGCCGACCCTTCACATTTTTATATATTGAGTAGAATACAGAGACAAGTTAAAATATGAAATATATTTCAGCTGAGTTCTATAAATACTGAAATGTAATTTTGTGCAAAAAAAATGTAAGTTCTTCTAAAGGATGTATACAGGACATACATCCATTTGACATTATTAAATTACCAATTAGGAAAAATTACAGTTTGTCTCCTAAAATCTAAGCTAGTTTCAAATGTATTATTGTTAAAAATAAATTCAGGAAAAAAGCATAATAAATTCCACACATCTTCTAAAAGCTCAAAGTGGTGTGCTTACATGGACTGAGATAAAGAGTAGAAAGTGAGATTCATTTAGAGTATTCACTTAGCTAATAGTAGTTTGCCTAGTAAACACTAACTTTGACAACCCGTGCCCTTAAGGATTTTACAATCCAATAAACAGAAACTGGAAGTAGATTCTTACATGATTTTGTAATAATTAGAAAGTTCATTATTCTAGTGCCCTCCCTGGTAGCGCAGCGGGTTGGAGTGCTGCACTGTGCAGCTAAACCATGCTGTGGCTGCTTATTGCAAGTTCGATCCCCGCCCCAGAGGTGACCCACATGCCGGGGTAGACCTCTCCTGTCTTGCCCGCTGCTCCCCTCAGCAGTATACTTTGTCCATCTTCCTGTTCTGCTCCCTACTCAGTCTCTAGTGAATCTTCTCACTGCTCCTGCACTTCTGGCCTGTACCCCATTTTATCTGCATAAATAAATAAAATCTTAAAAAAAAAAAAGTGGACCCTGGAACAAAAGCATCAGCATACCTCGTAGCTTACCGGAGATGTGGACACTTTGGACACTGATACCCACAGACCTGATGAATCAAAACCCTCAGGTTATTTGCACACATAAAATTTGTAAGAGATAAACTAGAAATCTCTATACTGCACATATTGTAGGGCTGAAGAAAAGGTCAAACAAAATTTTGTCTTTTGGTAACAATACTTTTAAGAGTCTCTGAATTGGAGATTTCAATGTGTGTGACCTTTTTTCTTTTTGCTATTTCTTTTTCTTTTTTAAAGATTTATTTATTTGTGCATACAGAACTGGGGTACAGGCCAGAGGTGCAGGGGTGGTGAGAGGATTCATCAGAGACAGAG
>NW_004568708.1:0-1291 GCF_000260355.1 Condylura cristata | reverse complement strand
AGGCCTCAGGGTGCTGCAGCTGTCAAGACCGCTCCAGCCTTGGCTCTGAAAGAGGCTTCCCCATGAGGCTGTTCCGGCGGCCCTGAAATGAAAGCTGGGGAGCGTCCCCACAGCGTCCAGCGGCAACTGCCACGGCCATTCTCATGGGATTGTTCTCGGGGTCACCCCAGCGGAGGGGTGGTTCAGGCCCCAGGAGGGGCACCGGGAGGGCGGCAGCAGGGTGCGGCGCCCCCTGCAGGCCACTCCTGCGCCAGCTGCTGCTCTGCGCACCAGCCTGGGACCCCTCCCCTCCGGCCCTGCAGGCGGGCGGGCCCACCCCGCTGCCACAGCACCCAGACACCAATGCAGAGCGCTGGCCCCACCGCCGCTCTGTCCACTCCTGTGCCCCCTGACTCAGTGACCATTCTGGGGCGCACGGCCCAGGGTGGGGCTCCAGGACCCTTTCACTTGCAAGGACACCACGGGTCACGCCCAGGCGCTCGAGGCCAGCCCAGCCTGCCGTGGCTGCGCTGGGAAGGATGGGGTTCTGGCGGCTGGCCAGGCCTGGGCCAGCGCCTCGCCCTCCTGGGCAGGGTCAGAGCCCACAGCCAGCGTGGCGTTGGACTGTTGTGCACTCACTAGCAGCGTGAGGAACCCTTCAGCAGCCCCCCACAGTCTCGCCCACCCCTGACCCTCGCTTACAGATTGGGAGTGGGGACAGCAGGCGGTCCTGGCCTCACCAGGACAAACACCCAGGCCCAGCCGTCGCCAGCCGTGGGCCTCCCATGGACGAGGGACAGGCGGATGGCCAGGGCCGTGGCGTCCCCTCCCCCAGGGGGCCACGCAGCTCGGAGAAGCTGGACGGGGCCTCTCAGCGGCATCTGGGTTGGGGGAGAGCAGCCTGGCTACCCAGTAAGGGGGAGAATGTTCCAGACGGAAGGAAACTCTGTGTGTAGTGGCAAAGGGGGGCTGCCAGGCTTCTGGGGGGCTGGTGCCCTGGGGCTACAGGGCCCTGCTCCTGGGCGGCCAGCTCCTGAGCCAGGCCTGCCGCTGCGGGGGTGCGGCCTCTTCTCCAGAGCAGACCCGCAGCCCCTCCGTCCGCTGCCTCTTGTCTCCTCCCCCACGCCCTGCCCCCGCCTCCCGGCCTCCACGGTCCTCTGTGCACAGGGGTGGTGGCTCTGCGCCCCGCCAGACTTGAGCGTGGGTGCCCTGACCTCACCGGGGGTCACCCCTCAGCTTGGTGGGGTCCTGCAACCTGCACCCCTGCCCCTGCCCTGGTTTCCCCTCCCCAGTGCCTCCCTTTATCCGCAGC
>NW_004568707.1:0-1294 GCF_000260355.1 Condylura cristata | reverse complement strand
TTATGCAGAAAGCTGTATTTGTGGAATTTGTATTTTCTTGAAAATATTTTTCTAATACATGTATGTCTGTGGAATAACTTTTTATACATAGCATGAGGTGGATCTGTTACTTCCCTAAATGGTCAACGCCATGTTTTAAAATTTATATGTATGTATTTCCCCGTTGGTTTAATTCTACCTTTATTAATTCCTTAACTTTGGGGAAAAGTATTAGAAAACAGTAAGTTTTGTTTGGAAAACCTTGTGTAATATATTCCAGAAGAATAAAGAAATACATGTAATTTGACCTATAAAAATCTAAGAGATCATGCTACGTTTTCTTTGGGAAAGAGCTCCAAAAACATAAAAAAGAACACTAATATACATTACTATATTAAAACTACAAAATTGAGATTCATTGTTAAAAATGTGAAGGAATTGAGAATATAATTGAAAGGATTGTTTTTAGCAATGTACTCGTGAACAAAGATCTCATAAACACAGATTTTAAGGGTAAAATGTATAGTGTTATATGAAAAGACAAATGATGGAAAAAGAAAAACAACACTGAAGATTGGTAACAGTTCCCATTCTGGTGGTAATAAAATACAAAGAAAAGAAACTACTGATGTCTTTTCTCTCTCTCTCTTTTTATTTTTACAGCCTTAAGGAAGTATAATTTTTTTTATTATAACAGTTTATTTTTACATCATCTTGTACATTTTTTTTTCCCATCTCAATTGTAATCCCTGCGGGTTTCCTCACCAAGTCACCCGTGTGCCATCACCATAATCCTGTGCACTTTCCTCCCCACCCTTCTCTTTCTCTCTCTCTTTTTTTTTTTAAAGATTTATTTATTTGTATATACAGAACTGGGGTACAGGCCAGAGGCTGAGGGGTGGCGAGAGGCTTCACCAGAGATAGAGTGGGGAGCAGAACTGGCATATTAGTGAAGTACACTGCTGAGGGGAGCAGTTGGTAAGTCAGGATACACCATGTGGGTCATCTTCAGAGCTGGGGATTGACCTCACAATGAAGCGGCTGCTGCCAGCTTGCAGTGTTGCACCTTAACCTGTTGTGCCATCAGGGCAAGTCTACTAGGGCGTTCCTAAACATCTCTTGTAGTGTAAGGCCTTACCAGGCCCAGGCTGGGGTATTAGTCTTCTAGAAGGCATAGCAGTTTATTGATAGTACTTCTGGGTGCAGCTGGGGCCTATGATGAAAAGTAAGGTTCTACAAGGACACGTTGGGCTGGTGTCTGTTCTTATTTAATCCAGTCCTTGCAAACTTTTTATTGATTGATTATCTGCATTGT
>NW_004568706.1:0-1292 GCF_000260355.1 Condylura cristata | reverse complement strand
CAAGCGCAAAAACATTAATTCAAAAGAGCACCCGCACTCCAGTGTTTATTTTAGCACTCTTAAGGGTCAGTAAGCTATGGAAACAACACGATTGGCCCAAAATAGATGACAGGATCAAGAAGATGTTATGTACATATACAATGGAATATTATTCAGCAATCATAAAAAACTCATGGCATGGATAGAGCTGGAAGAACTCATGCTCAGTGACATTAGCCAGAAAGAAAAAGCAAAATACCAGATGATTTTTCTTATAGGAGGAATATAGGGGACCCAAATAAGGGATCAAGGTGGAGGGGGAGTAATTCTAACAAAGCAAAAACCAAAGTCAACAGCAACTATAAACCAGAGGTATTCTTTTGGGGGCAAAGAGGAGGAAATTGGATCAACACAGAGATGGGAAAAACACAAGAGACTACAGTGATGATGCACAGGTGAATGCCTCGCAGTGGGAACTTCTTGAGGAACATACATAAGATGATAAAGCATACATTGTATGAATGTGAACAATGTAGTAAAAATATATTAAATAAATAAGTAAATATATGAATGAATGAATACAGAAATAACTAAACAAACAAATAAATAAATATTCTAAAAATAAAAGTTGGGGACTATTAACTATTTAAGAACTATGGAGGTCAGAGAAGGCTTTCCCCAGACTCTCTTGGGATTTCAATAGAATGTTCAACTACTAGTTATGTTGGCCTGTTATCTTATGGGCTTGGAAATGGGACCAGAAGGGATAATCCATTGGTAAAGTGGGCTTCCAGCAGATGGCAGAAAATTGTTTCCTCTCATACGACTAACTGTTATCTTTTCCCTTATTTAAGGATATGAAAACATGACTGTTTGCACAGATGTCTAAATCATTAATGGATTTCCTTATTGATATTTATATCTGTCTATCTGAGACACTGCCAATTTAGAGAAGCAATGGATAAAGGTATTAAATACAGAAAAGAAAAAACTCAAAGTTGTAAACTTATTGCATTAAGAATGATACTTTTCCCAGAAAATTACTTTTTCCCCTAAAGATCTTAGCATACATGTAAATTATATATGATGAAATTTACAATATAGGCAGTTAATATTTGAAGATGAATTGAGTCATTTGATATCAGTTTGTTTCAAATTAATTAGAAAAGTTATGTGTTATGACAACAGGAATGTGTTATATAAAAATGCAGTGACACATGTATAGTTTTTTAAAATTCGTTATTGTCATTTTATTATTTTATGAGAGTTGTCAGGGTGACATAACTAACTTTAATATCCTGAGCCTGAATTAA
>NW_004568705.1:0-1292 GCF_000260355.1 Condylura cristata | reverse complement strand
GTCTCATACTGATAATTCAAAAGAATGAAACTAGACTACTACCTCACACCATACACAAAGACCAACTTGAAATTGATAAAAAAATGACCTCAATGTAAGACCTGAAATCAGGCAATATGCAGAAGGCAACACAGGCAGAACACTCCAGGACATACATCTCAAAAACATTTTTAAAGACTTTCCCCAAAGCAAATAAAATGAAGAAAAACGTAAACAGCTGATTATGGTAGCTGATTATGTCAAACTAAAAAGCTTAGATATAGAAAGAAAAGTAATAATTAAAACAAAGAGATGCCCTACATTGGGAGAAAAATATTTGCACCCCACCCAACTGATATCAAAGATCTACCAAGAGTTTACACAACTTAACAAAAATGAAAGAATCCAGCTGAAAAGTGGGCAGAAGAGCTAAAGGACACTTCTCCAAAGAGGAAATACAGATGGCCGACACATGGAAAAATGCTCAACATCACTCTTAATCAGGGAAATGAAAATCAAAACCACTGTGCTATCACCTCATATCATTAAGAACAGACCACATTAGGGCCCTTCCTGGTGGTGCAGCGGGTTAAAGCACAGCACTAAGAAGCTAAAGCCGCTTCAGCATGAGTCCAATCCCCAGCTCCAGTGGTGACCCACATGGTGAGGCAGACCTCTCCTGACCAGCCCACTGCTCCCCTCAGTAGTGTACTTCATCAGCCAGCCTGTTCTGCTCCCCACTCTGGTGAATCCTCTCACTGCCCTGCACCTCTGGCCTGTACCCCAGTTCTGTATGCATAAATATTAAAACAAAAAAAAACAAACAAAAAGCACTGAACAAATGCTGGTAAGGATGTGGAGGAAAAGGAACCCTTTTCTACTACCACTATGGAAAACCATGTGGGCCCTCAAATTACTAACAATGGAGCTACCATAAACCTAGCAATTCCACTCTTAGGTATCTACCCAAAGGTCACAAAAACATTAATTCGAAAGGATACCTGCATCCCTATGTTTAGTGCAACACTATTTATAATAACTAAGATATAAAACAATCTAAATGTCCAAAACCAGATGTCTGGATCAAGAAAATGTGGTGCATATACACAATGGGATACTACTCAGCAATCAAAAGGTAAAATTCATGCCATTCACAGCAATAAGGGTGGAGCTGGAACCAAGCTAAGTCACAAGAAAAAAAATCACTTAAAGAATACAAGGAAACCAAAATGGATAAAAATAAAGACAATTGACAGGCAACTACAGATCTGAGGCTTAAAGTAATGGAGGGGGGTCAAAACTGGGGGGGGGCC
>NW_004568704.1:0-1291 GCF_000260355.1 Condylura cristata | reverse complement strand
ACTGGGCCAGACCTAGAGCTTGTGGCCAAGCAGCAGCCAGCTTGCTGGGCAGATTTCCTTGTAGGAAGCCAGGTTCTGCCCCATGCTCTTGCTCACTGTATTTTTGCCCTGGCACCCAGCATCCCAGCTGCGTTTATGCTCGCCAGGTGCCAGGGCTTTCAAAACAAGGTTAGCAGTGTTTTGGTGCTAGTTTGGTTACAAAGCATTGTACACCTGCCCAGGCCACCACCACAACTATTGGACTTCCCAGGCCAATAGTTCTAATGGCCCAGGTGGCTGTGGCTTAACAGTGACACCAGAGCACCTTTTTTGCCTGGTCAAGGTGATTATCGCTCTGAACTCTCTTCCTGTTTTACCCACTTCCCTTCCACTGGCCTCCAAGGCAAGTCCTTATTTATTTATTTTTTAAAAAAGGATTTATGTATGTATGTATGTATGTATAATGCATGTATATATGTATACAGACTGGGGTACAACAGGCCAGATGTGCAGGGGCACCAGAGACAGAGTGGGAAGCAGAATAGGCAGATTGAAGATGTACATTGCTGAGGGGAGCAGCAGGCAAGACAAGAGGTCTGCTGTGCCATGTGGGTCACTTCCAGGGCTGGGGATCGAACTCACATCGGGGATCAAACTCAAACTGCGGCCAGCTTGCAGTGCTGTGTCCTAACCCGTTACACCACCAGGGAGGACTGGTAAGTCCTTATTTTAAGGTTTGTTTCTGGCCAGCTTTCTGTGAGGAGTTGGGAGGGCATATAACAAACATACCAGGGGAACACCCCATCTAGAATGCTTCCTGTCAAACTTCAGTGTACTGAAGTACCTTCTGGGGCAGTTATTTGAAATCTTGCTCTTGTTCCCACATGCAGGGGATATTGTGACTTAGTGAATTTTGGATAGGATGAAGGAATTTGTCACCACACCATCAGCACTCTCATCACCTGTTCCCTAGTTGATCACACTTTGTTAATCCAGAGTTAGAGGTATAGGTAGCTCCCTAACCTGTACTTCAAAGTTGGGTGAAATCAATTGTTCGATCCTTCCAGAGTTTAGTCCACCACTGAACTCCAGTTGGCTTTCCACACTGTGTGAAGGTTGGAGGCCACGTGAGGTGAATCCTTCTATAAAGGACCCTTCACCATGCGAAGAGTAGCCCACTAATTGATCTCCATAGCTATGTTTTCAGTCTGAATGCTCGAATTTTTCTTAAAGTAGAAGCATGTCTTCCTTCATTCAGGATTTTAATGCCAAAACAATAGCATCCTGAAAAGAAGAACTCAATAGGGATAAT
>NW_004568703.1:0-1273 GCF_000260355.1 Condylura cristata | reverse complement strand
AAGTCAATAAGAAAAATATGACCTAGAATATATCAGGGGTAAAAGTAGGCAAATAACAAATGAAGAGATACAAATGAATAATAAAAATAGTGAAGAGAGAAATGCAATTAAAATTAGCCACCATTTTTTCCCTACTGAGTAGCAATGTGAAAATGTGATAACATTCAGTATTAATAAAAACCTAGAGGAACTAGCATTCTCATTTATTATTGGTTGAAAGTATACATTTTCATATTTCAGAAAATTAAAATAGCAATGCTAAATTTCCTGCATAATTTTTGACTGGAGTTTCTGGAATTCTAACAAGAGAAAAAGAAAAAAATAATAACAGGAAAACCAGCAATGTCTAATAGTCTCAAAGCATTATCCAAAAAAAATATCTAAAAGGTGTATAATAAAAATCTCTGTAAACAATAGTCAGATAGAGGAAAATGGTTACCTAAACCATGATATATTAATATTGTAAGACAATAAGCACTGAATGAAAGGATGATGTGAATAATTATGCATTAAATTAGGACTAGGCCTAAAACATACTACCAAGCAAGAACTGCTGGTCCCTATTGGAGCCTCACTTTTATTTATTATATATTTGATATGTGATATATATTTATTTTTCTAATAAATATATAATGGTACTAATGATATGTGAGTTATATATTTACATATGCAGTAAAAAATATATATGTATATTTATAATGGATATATTGGAGAATGGGATTTCTAATATTGGAGAACGGAATTTTGAAGACTTGAGTAGACTATGAATTTCATTTTTGACTATATATTTATATATTGTTTGGATTGGAATATTTATGTATCATGATTGGTTCATCATAATTAGATAGTAACTACAGTATAAAGAATGAAGAAAAAAAATAAAAATGAATGTGTAGGCCCTCCCTGGTGGTATAGCAGGTTAGAGCAGGGCACTAAGAAGCTAAAGCCACTTCAGCATGAGTTCGATCCCTGCCCACTCCGGAGGTGATCCACATGGCAGAGCAGACCTCTCCTGACCCTTTCACTGCTCCCCTCAGCATTGTACTTCTTCAGTCGGCCTGTTCTGCTACCTGCTCAGTATCTGGTAAATCCTCTCACTGCTCCTATACCTCTGACCTGTACCCCAATTCTGTATGCATAATAAATCTTTTTTTTAAAAAGATTTATTTACTTATTCATACAGAACTGGTATACAGGCCAGAGATGCGAAGGGTGAGAGGATTCACCAGAGACAGAGTGGGGAGCAGAACAGGCAGATCGACGAAGTACACTG
>NW_004568702.1:0-1293 GCF_000260355.1 Condylura cristata | reverse complement strand
AAAAAAAAAAAGTGCCAGAGCCTATTACTTCGTAACTGGTATGTTTCCTATCAGAAATGTTAGCTCTAGTTAAACAGCGTTAGGATGGAAGAACCAGCAGTATTGTGAAGGTCATTATCATCACTATTTATCTGTGATGTGCAGACAGAGCCCCTGGGTCTTTTCCGTGTTCAAGATCTCCTTTGATGTCCGGGAGAGCTCGGCCACTGAGCAGCTAGATAGGGCACAGGGGGAATAAACCAAGGAATTAGTAGGCTCCACAGGCCCAAGAGCGCCGTATCAAAAGCTCACACACCAGGCTATTTCATTTGCTGGCCTGCTCGGTAGAAAGCTACCTGCTGAGCAGGAGGGTTTGAAGAATTGGGTGGAGAGAAATAGAAATGAGTTTAATTCACACTATTATTTCTTGGCTCCACGCATATGTGGGTGAAAAGTTTTTCCTACCACCTCCCTGGCATCTATCTCTCGCTACTTTCTCTGAGCTAGTACCTTGGCAGCTGTAGTTGTTAGAGAAAATCACACAATTGAACTGACTAGATATTTTTTCTAAGTTATTTTTACATTCCCAATTGGCGTCACCTGGTTGTCCCGCTGGTCCTGGGAGGCGGTGTGTTCCCTGATCACAAAGGTGCCTCTTTCCTCCCTTTCACGGCCACACCACCTCCTTCTCTCCTTCCACAGATACCTAGCCTCATTCTCTGCACAGGTGACATCACCAACCATCAGGCCCCCTCCTGAAACATGTCACCCCCGAGGCTGACCCTGGTCCCCAGAATCATCCCTTCATCTTCTGTCCAGGATGATGGACAATAAGGGGGAGGAAGCTCTCTCCTCCTCCAAGGCCTGTCATCATGAGTGGGCTCAGTGGTTCTCTGTTTTATGTGGGCAGCTCCCAAGTCGGCCTCCAGTGAGTCTGTCTCCTGGTGTCTGCACCTTGGGCTCACTGAGCATGCTCCCTGCACACAGTGACTTGCTTCAATCTGTCAAAAGTGATGGCCTTTTTTTTTTTTTAAGATATATTTATGCATACAGAACTGAAGTATAGGCCAGAGCTGCATTGGCAGTGAGAAGATTCACCAGAGACAGAGTGGGGAGCAGAACGGGCAGATCTACTGCTGAGGGGAACAGCAGGAAGACAGGAGATGTCTGCTGCACCCTGTGGGTCACCCCTCTGCCCGGGGATCGGACTCGTGCTGCTGTGAAGACTCAGGAAATGGTCCTCTACTGAGTCAACTGATATTCAATTAACTTGTAATAACTACTTTACTAATTCTAGGGACGTAACTTGAGTCT
>NW_004568701.1:0-1294 GCF_000260355.1 Condylura cristata | reverse complement strand
CCCCCCCCCCCGGGGTCGCGCTCACCGCGGCTCTGTCCCCGGGCTCGCACGCGGTCATCTCCGGTGGACTCGCGGCCTCTGCGGCCATCCCCGTACTTCCCCTCCGGTCCGCGGTCTCGGGCTTTGTCAGGATCCCGTCACTGCCGGAGGCCGACATGGCGGCCACCCGGAGCGCGGCCTCGGAGGGTCTGGCAGCCGCCATGGCGGCGCCCATGGGTACCACCCGCGGGAGCGGCCATCTTGACACAGGCGCTGCCGTACAGCGATGTCGGAGACCTGCTTGAACTTTCCGGGGCAGCCAGGGGCTTCTTCCCTGGGTACCCGAGTGTGAGACCCGAGCGGGCAGAAAGCGGGCTCAGTTTACTCATGCAGAGTGCCTCGCTGTGCCCCAAGCCCGGAGGTTTCGCTGTGTGCATGCAGAACTTGGAGCTGCTTTTCCGAATCAACCCGTGCAACCAACTTGCGAGGGATCCCGGGCCAAGTAGCGCAGACTCCAGAAGTTAGGATGCGAGCAGAAACGAGAAAAAGCCCGATGGAGTAGATGCCCTTGTTTTATTAGGGAGAGAAAGCTATTCTTTGAAATGTATCATGGCCTTTCGTTTATAAGAACAAAGAGGAAAAATGAAGCCCTCGGTGAAGTGAACACAGCACTTCTCACTGAGAACCCAGGTTTGATGGAGCTATTCAGCCGAGTATTCAGGCAATTGGAGCAGAAAGATTCCTCTGTGCTGTGTCACGTGTCAACATCACATTGTTTGTTGAGGTTTTACTGTGTGCAGACCTGACTGCTGTGCTTTACAAGATAATACAGAGAAAGTGGATCCTCAGACGCAGGTTTTGGGCATCCTGCTGGCGGAGTTATCCTCAATATTTTGTTCCTTTGGATTTGCAGAGTCAAACATACCGTTTGTCCTGAAATAAAGGACTAGTTCACCTCAGCCGTCAGTGCTATTTTCCTTTCAATCTTTTGTCTAATTAGTTGTCTGTCTCTCCACTGAACTCACTCAGTCACTTATCCTTAGGACAGTTTCTGGCTGAACTGAATTTTTTTTTCCTTTTTGTCCAACAAGCCCAATGACATTGTTTCCCACTTATTATCAAACAATCCCAACAATGTTTTCCCTAATCTTCAGGGATCAGCTCTAGGATCTAGCAAAGGATGTAGTGATTTGCATGACAAAGGGAATTCTAATGCAGCTCCCATTATTTCTGCCCCCTGGTGTTACAACAATAACAGTGCAAAAGGAAACTGTGGGATTTATTAACACATTTTCAAGGGATATATTTAATGATA
>NW_004568700.1:0-1296 GCF_000260355.1 Condylura cristata | reverse complement strand
AAAAAAATTGTCCTACTAACCTACAGACTCATGAATAACCTGAGCTGCTATTGCTGTAAGAATGATAAAACTGGATTTTGCTATAGTACTGATAGAACTTTCCATTGCTTGGACTTCTCCTGGTACTCATATGTTTACCTTTTTCAGTTCGTTCTGTATAATAATTTTCTTAAATAATGACTTTAATTGTATATCTACTGATCATTTTGTATTGACCTTTATTTGGAGGCTGTTTTTTCATCTCCAATAATGAATTTTTAGTTTATTTTTCCCAGTTTGTGTATGTTTTCTACCATTTTCCCTCATTTTATTTGGCTCTGAGATTCATTAAAATGTTACTTAGAAGTCATGAGAGAATGCTTTCTATATTTCACCATATAACCATGTATTTTTTTGCAAATTACATTTATAAGATTAAGGAACTCAAATAATATTGCTACATTACTATGTGGTTTTGTTACAATAATGGTTGTTCAGTTTTATCTACTGAAATAACATATTATTATTTTCTTTGTTACGAGTTAATGAATTACATTGACCAAACCTCTAAACCACATTGTTTTTCAGTTATACATCGGTTATTAACTTATATCCTATTTGTATATTTTAAGCTTAAAATGTTTACTTTAGGACTTTACATCTAGATATAGAAGACAGTTTGCTATCATTTTATACTAACTTAATAAACTCTTTCAACCTTAAAACTGGTCACATGCTCATCCACTTGCTACTAGTAAGACTCCCTGCTAAGTTTCCATAATAATAAGGTCCACATCTAAGTTTTGAACCTAGAGATTTCCTAATGAGACCATCTTAATTGGATTCTCTAGAACACAGAATTTGTATTAACACTTATTCACAGGTGCTTTATTGGATATAATAATCAAAGAAAGAATGAGGAAAAAATAAACATAGTGGTATGTCACCATGGTAGTCATAGATCAATAAAACAAGGTCAACTGCTTAAATATCCATTAACTTTTTCTGTCAGTATGGAATCCACAGTATCTCTCAACGTTCTGATGGCAATAAGGAGGAGAAAGGAAGAATTTACTTCCTGGTTTCATTCACCATTTTTGCCTTTCTTTAGTCAAATTTTGTCTAAGATACACCAATTGGGTCTCTCTCTCGTGGTACAGCGATTTGGAGAGCAGCACTGCAAGCTGGTCGCAGCACTTGAGTATGAGTTTGATCCCAGGCCCGAGGTGACCGTGGCAGACCTCTCCTGCCTCGCCCACTGCTCCCCTCAGCAGTGTACTTCATCAGTCTGCCTGTTCTGCTCTCCACTCTGTCTCT
>NW_004568699.1:0-1296 GCF_000260355.1 Condylura cristata | reverse complement strand
TGACTTTTGCCCACGAGGGGATGGGTAACTTCAGATGTTTGATTTAGAAGTTATATTCTTTGTGTTCCATATTGCATATTTACTGTATTAAAGTCCCTTTTCATTAAAGTTAATATATGTTTTGTCTTGTTGCGGCGGATGGCAGAACCCACTTAGAACAAACAGGTTTGGAGCTTCAGGGGTTTCCCTCTCTCCCTATCCTCTAACAGATTTTGTCCTGAAACAGATTTTCTGCCCTATAACAGATTTGGCGTCAGCCTGTAACAGGATCAAAGGGAGAAAAAAATGGAAACACAAGTGAGTTCTGCTGAAAAAAAAAAAGTAACAGTACTGTAGATTCTGGTTATTCAAAACAAGAAAACTTTCTTTGAATGAAATGGAGAAAAAAAAAATACCAGTATTATTTCAAACAAAAACTTAGTAAAAATCAGTCTGTTCAGCTCTTGGTAGAAAAAAAATCTTTTTCACCATCAAAATTTCCATCAATTGGAATCAGTTGAGGTCTTTTCCTGTAAACAATTTTTTTTTTCAGAAGCAATTTCTGCAAATGCCAAACCATTGAATATAGCATTACAAGCAACAATCAAAATTTATAATTATACAACAAATGATTTGTTTTCTTATCACTTTTCAGAAAACCAGTGTTAACATCTATGTTCATGCCATGTTCCACATTTTCCCCAAGTGACAATGCTTCCTTTCCAGTCATTTTTCTTTACTAGGTAAACCAACACGTATACCAGTTTTCACTAGTTTTTTTTTTTGACTTTTTTTTCAATATCTATAGGTACTGTCTAAATCAATTTCTTAACATCTCGAGGCCAAGACAATTAAGCACAAGGACAAGATATACAGACATTAAACATGTAGATAGGCAGTTTTCTTAGTTATGCCATGTGGAATATCTCTTAGGCTCAGAAAAATCTTAAGTTCCAAAAAAGAGAAAAAAATAATGTGGAGTGTTGCTGAAATCACAGGTTTTATTTGTTACCCTACAAACCTAAGACTTTGTCCTGGAACAGAAACTGGAAAAGCAAAGTCAAAAGTCAGTGATTAACTTTCAATTAAAAGGAGTCATCTCCTTACTTCTGCTAGCCACTTTGGGACAGAAGCTGAAAGAGCAAATTCAACATACAAGTTACAAATTGCATCTCCCCACACAGGGAGAAACCACAACAACACAGCTATGAAAACCTGGTACAGTTACGTCATACTGTAACTGGGTGGTCCCTACGAGAAGGGAAGTTCCAGGTTCCCTGCCCCACCCAGAAGGAGGGTGGAACTGAGCAGAGAAAA
>NW_004568698.1:0-1279 GCF_000260355.1 Condylura cristata | reverse complement strand
CCCCTCAGCAGTGTACTTCATCAGTTGGCCTGTTCTGCTCCCCACTCTGTCTCTGGTGAATCCTCTCACCACCCCTGCACCTCTGGCCTGTACCCGAGTTCTGCATGCATTAGTAAATAAAATCTTAAAAAATAAATAAAAGAATAAATAAACATGTGAAAAAAAAACTTTCTGCTAAACAAACAAACAAACAAACAAACAAAAACCAGAAATGTATAAGACAAGGAAATTTTGAGGAGAACTCTGAGGCTAAAAAATGTCAATTATGTTTCTTAGATTTCAAGGCCAGCATTCAAAACTCACAACAGCCTCAACATTGAGGTGTGCTTTCTAACAAATACCTGACATGCTATATATACAGCAAATAAAAGTAGCATCAATTATACTTTCAAGAAACTAAAAAGATGAAATGGGAGAAAAAGTACATACATTCTATAACTAATAAAATGCTTGTACAAAGAACATACAGAGAACTCAAAACATAGTAGGATGATTAAAAAACCTAATTAAAATAATAATCAAAAGACTGGGCCAGATAATTTACCAAAGAATGCACAGGGTAACAAATAAGTGGAAAGATGCTCAATATCATTAATCATTAAGGAAATATAAGTTTAAGCCATGCTAAGTTGTTGCTTTACAGTCACAGAATGTCGAAACTTAAGAAGTCTAACTATATCAAGTGTTGGCAAGGATGTAGAACAACTAGAATTATCATACACTGCTGGGAGAGTAAGAACTTAAAATAGTACAAACACTTTGGCAAGTGATTTGGTAGTTCTTTAACAATTTAAACATTGTCCTGTCACACATTCCACTTCCAGTTACTTCTTCAAATAGGCACATCATGTTACAGATTCCCATGTTTGCTTTAGTTTTAATGGCCTAAAACTGAAAGTAACCCAAATATCAACATTCACAGGAATGACTAAGTTACAGTATGTTCACACAATGAAATACAACTCCACATTAGAAAGGAAGGACAAAGTTATAGATACATGTGTGGCTCACAGTATGGAGAACCTCAAAATAAGCATGCTAACTAATTTCACCAGCAATAATGATCAACAGACTAGAAATGGAATAGGTAATATATGAGTTCACTGACATAAAAGTAAAAAGATGGAAACCACAATGGTGTAGTAAGAGAAGGCAAATCTGATTGCCTTGGGCAAGGCAGGGGGACAGATTACAGAGAAACATGAAGAAATGTTCCTTTTAGAGTGATATACACATGTGTCACTTTCATTATAATGAATATATATATATATATATATAT
>NW_004568697.1:0-1236 GCF_000260355.1 Condylura cristata | reverse complement strand
TCATTCACCTGGCCTTGTAGGCAGGGCTGGGCCTCTCACTCCCACAGCCTTTCAAGAGAGGGGGCTCGCCTCTTCACAGCTTGGGAAGTAACTTTCCTTCTCCTCTGTGCACCAACCCTACAAATTAAGGTTTTGAAAATGACCCTTGACTTCCCGTTATGCAGTTCTCTGTGAGGATCCTCATTGGACATAGTTTATCAACACCTCTTCCCCTGACCTCCTCCAGTTCAATCCTAGGAATTAAGCAACTTCCCTCTAAGGGAAATTGAGGTCCCCTGAACAGCACCCTCAGTGAACAGGACGCCCTGAAAAAGGAGCAGGAACTCAACAGCCCACTGCCCACTGCTACATTTCTGGGACCAGCTCTGTTTCAGAGGAGCCAGGCTGAAACTCAACAAGATTAATAGGCATGTTAAAGAAATCTAAACACTGGCTGGAGGATTGCCACAAAAGTCATTAGCACATGAACACACACCAATTTTCTCTCTCTCCCCTCCCTCTGTGCCCTCAGATTCCACATGAATTTCCATTTGTTTTTGCTCAAAGTTGGATGAGGATGGCACAGGAAGAAGTGTTCTTGGGTGTCTATACAGGTACATGATTCGTGGTGTACCTTGGACAATGAAAATGCCTGCCTCTTGTTACAAATATTATTACAAATATGCCAGTGGGGTCAGCAGGGCATTAAGCCAAGCACAGGGTCTGCGTAAGCGTGAGGTCCGGTGGGACAACATACATCACACACCAAGAGGTCTGCATGTTTGATTCACGTTCTGGTTTTAGGAATGTGCTTGAAAGAGCCACCAAAACTTCTTGGAAAAAAAAAAAAAAGGTTGAAAGACTTTCTTGCAAACATAGGTGCTGACGCCTGCCAGGTAATTTATAAGGCTAGGCCTCGGGCCTCTGTTGCCTGTGGAAGAGTCAGTGCCTAGTTTCTCAGGGGGACAGCTGTGCCTCTCCACAGCCTGATGTCACAGCCTGCTTGCTGTGGCTTTGACCCCCTCCACTCTGGAAAGTATGAAGGAAGGCCTGGATTCAGGCAGGTACAAATGAATTCTGCCAGCCATGAGCTCACGTTCCTGTTAGCATATAAACATCCACTAAGATTTAAAAATGTGGGAGAAATGTAAGCCAAATGATTTCCTATTTTCTTCATGAAGCCTCAGTGCTGAAAACTGAAGGAGAAAATCTTTTCACTTAATCTACCTTTTCTATAAGAAAGGGAGACTATAGAAA
>NW_004568696.1:0-1298 GCF_000260355.1 Condylura cristata | reverse complement strand
GGTCACCTCCGGGGCAGGCGGGAATCGAACTCATGTGGAAGTGGCTTTAGCTTCTCAGTGCTGTGCTTTAACCCGCTGCACCACCAGGGAGGGCCGAGTTTCTCGTTGTTTAAAAAAAAAATGTGTGAGAATTCTTTCAGACCTATCTGTACTCAACTTCAATTGATCTCCCTGGCTGGGCCTTCCTCTCACCTGTCTAAAGCAGGACCTCTTTTTTTCTCCATCTGAGTGTCTTGTTTATTTTTACCTAACACCAGTGACAGTGTGTAGTTGTTTTCTTTATTTGTTTATTCTCTGCTCCTTTACTAGACTGCCCAAAAGAACAGGAAAATCACTGGTTTGGTTCAGTGGGCCTTCGGGATGCCTTGCATATAGAAGGCAATCAGTAACCATCTGTTGAGATGTTACATGAAATATCCTCGGAGTTACATCTAAATTCTCTATCCCGAGGCTCCCAGTGGACCTCCCCCCCTAACATCTGCCCATCAGCACAATTGGATCTTTCCCTCTGAGGCGAAGGCACTTTTCTACAATAAATACAACTTCCCTGCATTTGCCCTCTGTGGTTTCACTCCAGCCTTTAGCTCTTTATCCTGCTCTTTACTCTTTCCCTCTGCCTCCTCTGTGATGCTGTTTCTTCCTTTTAAGCACAGATACCACAATATAGATTTAGTTTTCTGGAAAGTGCGTTCAGCTTCTGGATATTTCTCAGGCATTTTAGAGTTCTGAATTGAGTGGTTCTTTCCTGCTCTCACCCTGAGCTCTTCTGTGTGTGGCACCTTCAAGCTTTATTTCTCTTTTCCATCCAGGTCACGTTCATATTAAGTTTCCTTAAGAGAACAGAACATTGTTTAAATTCTTCCTCACATTTTTTCTTGTTGTTTAAGAGCCCTTATTTATTGTCTGCTTGCTCTTTTTCTTCTTCTTTTATACACCCAAAATTCTATTCAGTTCTATTATTTGGTCAAGAAATAGTATTAAGTGTTTTCCCCTCTGCCCACCTACATTTATTTATTTTTTTTTACAATTTTTATTATAATAGTTTATTTTTATATCATTTTTGTACGTTTTTCCCCCCTCAATTGTAATCCCCGTGGGTTTCCCAACACTGAGTCACCCATGTGCCATCACTGTAGTCGCGTGCACTTCCTTCTCCCCCACCCCCGTTTTTGATCCCATTTCCCACTTCACCCCCACCTACATTTTTTAATCTGGCTGTGCTTGAATCCTGCCCTTTGAACAGAAGAGTGTGATTTTTGTTAGGTGTGTCACTGCAGCAGGAGGTGGGGCAGCGTTTG
>NW_004568695.1:0-1298 GCF_000260355.1 Condylura cristata | reverse complement strand
TCTCTTATTTCTTGATTTTTGCCCCTTAGGTAGCACCAAGAAGAGAGATGCCCACTTGATTGCCAGGTTTAGTTGACTAAACCAACCCAAAACTTCAAGCTTTTAAATAAATTAACTAGGGAGAGTTTTCTGATTAGAATGTTTTCATAGATGTGCTGAGTAAGAAAAATAATCATACTGTAACTCTATAATCATTACTCTCAAATACAGTACACTAAAATCTCACTCCACAAAACCAAGTGTGAAAATTGCCATAATTCTGAAGATTTATTATAATCCTTTCTGGGGTCATCTCTGTCAGGATTATGAAAAACAGTAAATATGAGGTTCTTTCCTAATTTTCCTTGAGTTACACTGGGTTGTCACAAAGGTTCCATGGACTGGTGAGAACCCCTGACTGTCAGCAAACATCTCACTATGCCATTTCTCTATGACTATTTGCAAAGGATTGATTGCTATTCATGTGGGAGGAGTATATAAATAACCCAAGCATCTTTGAGTGCCTCAATATATTTGTTTGTAAATGTTGAAAGGGTGCAAAGGAGAAATAGAAACATCTTTCAAAGTACCTTATGCGATTAGAAAGTAAGTATATTTGAAATATAGGTAAAAAGTTCATATATACGGTATAGTGATGAGTTAAAAATTTCAACGTGTGGATTAATCAGCACAAAATTCGACAAAAAACAGAATTAGTGAATTAAAAGACAGGTTTTCAAGTAAAAAATAAGTTTTTCCATAAATGAGCCAATGAAACATCATAAGAAAGAGTTTAGATCATAAATAATAGAAAATGAGAATCTAACATCGACTTGTAAAAGTTTCCAAACATCATTTGATTTTTTTCTGCTTAGAAGACATGGACAAAGAGAATATTTAAACAATACTTGACTTATTTTTTCCCAAAGTTCATGTAGATATAGATCTTTAAGGTTGAGAAATAAATATTGACTAATATATAATATGAAATCACAAGTACATTAACTCTAAAATAATAAAGAAAATGTTTAATAATTACAGTAAAGTTTTATTGTTTCATCCTTTGATTTCAATAATAAATTTGAAAATTATTTTGCATAAGGTAAAAGTTGTGGTTCATTTTATTCAGAATGATATTCAACACAATCAGTGTCTTCATTGACAATTATTTTCTTTAAAGAATTTCAGTGCGTTGGCCCTCCGTGGTGGCGCAGCGGGTTGAAGCACAGCACTAAGATGTCAAAGCCACTTCAGCACGAGTTCGATCCCCGCCTGCCCCGGAGGTGACCACATGGGCGGCAGACCTCTCCTGACCCGCC
>NW_004568694.1:0-1298 GCF_000260355.1 Condylura cristata | reverse complement strand
TCAAGAACACCAAAGATTGCCAACAAGCCAGGAAATAGCAACGAGTATTCAAAGAGCATGTTCTGGATCACATATTAATGTGATTAATATTAGCCTCCAGAGTATGAAATAATAACTTTCTGTCATTTTAAAACACTCAGTTTGTGGCTCTTTTTTTGTGTGAACAACCCTATAAAAACAGTCACCTGAAAGGGTTGGATGGAGAAGGTGTTGAACGAGGGTGGAATGAGAAGGGGTAGTAGAGATGAGTAGAAAGACAGACACTTAACTGAATATGCCTTTTTGTGAAGTTCTGATTTAGAACCACAGTAAAGTTTTATGTACCACCCAAAAATAAACATTTAAAATAAACCAGGATGTGGGAGAATCCAATGTGACATACAAAGAGTTAAAAAAAAATGCTCTTAACCAAACTGAAAATGAATAGCATAACTACACTGCAAAGTGTGAGAAAGAAATCATCTAAATAACTTTGCAAAGCATTTTTTGATCGGATACAATATGGTCATATAAATCTGTACTGCTATTCTTAAACTTGTTTTTCACAGTGGTGTAATAGCAATCTGACACTATTCAGGATTGAGCAAATAAGTTAATAGATTGTAAATATTGAAAGTCACATTTCTCAGGGTCTGAGAAGGAAGTCACCAAAAAGAAACAGGAGAAGGGTAAAAGGAACTTGATAGTGTTGCTTTAAATTTGGAGGAATCATGATTAACTCTGATTTGTAAGATAGAAAGGGAGGGAGTGATAGAGAATTCCAAAGAAAGGAGCCAGGATTTCTTGGAGAAGTAATTGAATCCAAGGCTGGGGCAGGGAAAACAAAAGATGAACCTAGAACATCTTTTAGTTACAGAAAACAAAGCAGTGCTCAAAAAGTGAAAAATGGAACTTCAAAAGGATGTAGGATACAACCTGGAGGAGCTCCTAATGGTGAAAGATAGAACAGCTTGAGCAAGAAAATGATACTATTATAAGCCTTAGAAAAAAACAGATTTATACTGATATAAATACATGGGAGGAAGGTACAGCTCTTCCTTATAGAAAATTTCAATTAGGAAGTAATGGTGGCCCTCCCTGGTGGCACAACAGGTTAGGATGTAGCACTGCAAGCTAGCCGCAGCTTCTTCAAGTTCAAGTTCGATCCCTGCCCAGAGGTGGAGGTGATCCACATGGCATGGCAGACCTCTCTTATCTTCCCTGCTGCTCCCCTCAGCAGTGTACTTCATTGGATCTGCCTGTTCTGCTCCCCACTCTGTCTCTGGTGAAGCCTCTCACTGCCCCTGCACCTCTGGCCT
>NW_004568693.1:0-1299 GCF_000260355.1 Condylura cristata | reverse complement strand
TGAAACAATGAGGGGTGTGAGGTAGGTCCTGGGGAGGGTCAGCAGTGCTTTGCAAGGAAACTTCCTTGAAGAGGCCATTGCAGGTTTTGGGGATACAGCAGAATTAGTCTTCTTGGGCAAGGGACTCGGTAGAATTTAGGGGTATGACATCCCCAGCTGCACTGGAATTGCTCCACAGCCCCATTGGCGTGAGCAAAACATCTCTTACCTTCTGACAAAGTCAGGGTATGAGGGGGTGCCCCTAAAAGTCAGGGATCCTGAAGCTGGCTCCTACTGGATCGCTTTGTTTTATTTTGGCGACTCCTGTATTTGCAACCATTTTTGCATTTGATGAAGTAAAAATTGATTTTACATTTGGCTATTCTAATAAAAGCAATTGGCTATCACTGTAAAGTTAATAGAGCAAAATTAGACAGTGCTAAAAACATATTGTGGTAACATGTACCTGTCCAAACCAATAATGCAAACTCCCGCATTCCACTACTGTCCAGATGTACACACTAAATTCAGCTCTGGAGGAAAAAAAAAAACTTTGAGAACCAAATAGCTTAAGCCTTTGTTGTTCGGCCTTCAACTCTCCTATCTCTCAATGTTAGAACTGAGTACAGTAAACTTTTTCATTCCTTACCCTGGCCTTGTTTTAAACTTTTTTTTTCTTTTTTAGAATGCTTTAATAAAAGCAAGGATCCTTAGAAATTAACAATAAAAAAGCTTTCCTTTTGTTTTGCTAACCTTTTATCATAATATAAATAGAAATGTTAATTATAAGTGTATAAATTAATCTGCCTGCTTTATCACTAGTAAATTGTTCGCCCAGCTACAAAAAATAATAGTAATAACATTTTGCTTGCTAGCAGTATTTTCCTTCAAAAATGATAAGTGTTATAGACTTGGCTAAAGATCAAAAGACCTCAAACTATTCTTAGGAATATGTGATAGTTGTTATTTTTTTATTCGAGGCATGTGCTGATATAATCCCACTACTTGAAAACATAAAAATAAAAAAGACCTGCTGAGACTAGCAGCAGACGACACTTGCACCTGAATGATTGTTTGTGTCCCTCACTCACCTTCACCGATGCTCTCATTTCCTACAGGAACCTCTGTCACCCCAATTGTTGGAGCTGGTCTCCGGCATTCCACTCCAATTGCATGATCTTTTTCCTTGCACATTGATGCCCAAATTTTAACAGAGCTTCTTTTTCTTACTCCACATTCCTCATCCTCTGTATCTTTTACCCATGCCTTTTTCCTGGCATGTTTTGTGTTACCCATTTTCCCATGAACACTTACTGGCTG
>NW_004568692.1:0-1299 GCF_000260355.1 Condylura cristata | reverse complement strand
AAGTTATAGACTGTAATGTTCCTTGTATCTAAATATATAGAAGAGTGCACCAGCATAATTTGGATCTTTGGGGAATGAGCTCCTATTATTATATTTGTGTATTGTTTACTTTAAGATTTAATGATTTAATTCTCCCCTAAGCATACATTTAGGATTACTTACCTCTCTTTAAATAATTCTGTATAATATTCCATATCCACAATATAGGTGTAACAGAATTTATTTAACCATTGTCCATTTGGTGAACCACTAAGTATTTTTCTCTTTGAAGAATAACGCTATAGTAATTATCTCTGTGTACCACATATGCTTGAGTATTTTTGTAGGAAATATTCTTAAAGTGAAATACTGGTTGCAAGAATATGTATATTTAGTTTCGATAGATGCTACCAAAAACTCAAGACTTACCTATATAGAGCAGTATATGTGAGTTGATGAATAAATTTAGGAATTGAAAGAAAGGGATTCTCTCAATTCCCGGAGCAGGTATGCTAGGCCAGATAACAAGGTAGTTTATTAATGTGTGCCCCAGGACCTTAAACATGAATAGACAACAAGACAATTTTAAAAAACATTAGAAAGGGTTTATGTATGAACTTTATTACAGAAGTAGCAAATGGTGATAATTTTGTGTGTAAACTAGGTTTTTGAGGATAAGAATTGTACTGTGAGGCTGTTATGTTGTGATGGTGAGGACATTAAAAATGAAAGGAAGAAATCAGATTTGCGCAGCAGTACAGAGTTAAAGGCAGTTTAAGATATGGAATCCTAGAGCTGGTTGCTGAGTTTGCCCTCTGCCCTCCCTTGCTGGATGTGGTTCTTTAAAAAAAAAAAAAAACAAAGAGTACCCACTGTTTGTAAATACTCATTTGAATGGAAGAAATCAAAGTAGAAAGGTAAGCGTGACTGGTGGCCAAGAAAGATTGTGGCTGGTTTTTCAACTGAGCACAGTCTCTTTCTGGCAGCTGTGAGCGCCCTTAGAAAACTTGTACCAAGCGAAATCCACACAAAGCTAGGCTGCAAGCACTTCTGCTCAGTTCATTTTGATCTCTGGCTAAATAGAGGAGGAACTAGAACAGACCACGTAGATTAAAAGCTGGAGAGACTGTCCTGTCTGCCTGTATCTGCTCTCTCTGCCTTTTCCTATCCCTTTGAAATGTCACACAATTGGTACAGGGATGTGGTTCTATATTACATAGCTTAGCTGCCCCCCTACGCAGGTACGCGTCCTTCCCCAGAAGTAACTGTGGTTAAAAAGTTATAGACTGGGCCCTCCCTGGTGGCGCAGCCGGTCAAAGA
>NW_004568691.1:0-1300 GCF_000260355.1 Condylura cristata | reverse complement strand
CACCTGCCCCGGAGGTGACCACATGGCCTGGCAGACCTCTCCTGACCCGCCCGCTGCTTCCCTCAGCAGTGTACTTCGTCGATCTGCCTGTTCTATTCCCCATTATGTCTCTGATGAATCCTCTCACTGCCCCTGAGCCTCTGGCCTGTACCACAGTTCTGTATGCACAAATAAATAAATCTTTAAAAAAAAAATGCCTGTGGTGACTGCTCCCTCTTCAGGGCTGCGGGCAGAGGACCTGCGAGGGTGCTGAGAGGGCAGGTGCCAGCCTGGCCTGCCTGGGTTGGACTTCCATGGGGGAGACAACAGCTGGGTTGCTGGAGAAGGGACAAAACATTCCAGTGGGGGCGGAAAACAGGGAAAGGCTGGGCCCTCCTTGGTGGCGCAATGGGTTAGGACGCTTCAGTGCGAGTTCGATCCCTGCCCCAGAGCTGACCCACACGGCGCAGCAGACCTCTCCTGACCCACCTGCTGCTCCCCTGTGACCTTCGTCAGTCAGCCTGTTCTGCTCCACACTCTGTCTCTGGTAAGTCCTCTCAACACGCCTGTACCTCTGGCCTGTATCCCAGTTCTATATGCACAAATAAACAAATCTTAAAAGAAAAATAAAAAGAAAAGCTGGATCTTTTTGTGTATATCTATATAACACTTCATGAACAGCAAATATGCCCAAAACTTGTTAACTGAATCCATGCATCCATGTGCTTAGTGGAATAAATAATAGCTAGAGTGACATTTCCATATGTATTTCATTAAAACCCTTTTCTCCACTGTGCTCTCCTTTCCTTGGCCTTCCTCTCCTCAGTCACTGGCTCAGTCACTGTTCGGTGACTGCTTCCTGTGTGTCCCCCCTCCAGGCACCGTCAAGGGCACCATGACGCCTAAGACATAGTCCTCACACTCTCCTAACCCCATAGGAGCAGCAGCATGGTTCTGAATGTTGACAGTGGGTCTTGGGGGGAGCGTGACTGTGTCTGACGTGCTCTGGGACTCGGGCAAGGGGCCCCTGGGCCCCACAGCAGACATGGCAGGGGCTGAACCCTTGCACTGGTGCACTCTACCTTGGTCTCTAAAGCTTTCTACGTTGTTCTCAGGCACTGAAAGGTTAAAAATTAGAAAGCAGACAACTTAAAAAAAAAATACACCCTGGTGGCAAAGGGAGTGAGAGCTCCACACTGCAGAGCTAGGAGCTAAGCTGAGCAGTGGTGGCTTCAGTGAGATTTTGATCCCCGCCCCAGAGGTGATCCACAAGGCACAGCAGACCTCTCCTGTCTTGCCCGCTGCTCCCCTCAGCAGTGTA
>NW_004568690.1:0-1300 GCF_000260355.1 Condylura cristata | reverse complement strand
CTCTCGCCAGCCTTCTCCCTTTGCAAAACAGCCACTTCTTTCTAAGACTGCCGCCCGTGACTATGCAGACCTAGCTCTGTGTTAGCAAAACTGTCCCCTTCGGGGCTGGCTATAGCTGCCTTTTAGTGTGTATACAAGTGTCCTTTACTCTTCTCTCCCTTTTTAATAAATTTGCCCTTTTGGATATTAAACTTCTTGACTTAAATGGGGTGGGAATGGAAATGGGTGTTGCTTAGCACATACAGAAGGACTAGTGGATATCACCAAGGACAGAGACCTGAGATATGTAGTGGTGCTCATATGAACATCTGGAGAAGAGATGTCATTTGGCCAAAGATTTACTAAAAGACAATGAAGATCCATGACCAAACAAAGATAACAGCAGAAAAAGAAAATTTGATTGTTCAGAACAGTGGGAACTCCAGTTAGGACAGAGGCTCTTTCTATTATGGGGGGTAGGAAAGGTGGGGGGTGGGGGTGTTTGGGACCATCCTTCAGTTTAATATACTCATTGAATGGGCCAAATATAGCAAAGGAAGGCCTAGTAATAGGAATGGGAGAGGAGACTCTTCTGGGTAAGCTCATTATGGAACTGTGTACCTTGGATATTGGCCCAAATATTTTTTTTTATTTATTTATTCATACAGAACTGGGGTACAGGCCAGAGATAGGGAGGGTGAGAGGATTAGACCGAGTGGGGAGAAGAACAGGCAGATCAATGAAGTACACTGCTTGGGGCAGCTGCGGGCGGGTCAGGAGAGGCTTGCTGCACCATGTAGGTGACCTCCCTGGCCAGGATCGAATTCATGCTGAAGCGGCTGCATCTAGCTTGCTGTGCTGCATCCTAACCCGTTGCACCACCAGGGAGGACCCAAGGTGGAAGTACTTTTAATAAGGCAATTGGAAAATACTAAAAAATCAGGAATTTCTTCCCTAGGAGAGCCATCTGTTAGTGTATTCTAGTCCTAGGTAACCTATGAAGTGCAGTTTCAGTCTATATGAATAAGAGAAAAGTGAGTTCATTAGATACAATTGATGCCTCAGGGTATTGGGTTTTACTCTCAGTAATGGATTGAGTGTAGCTAGCAGAAGCTATAGTTCTTTTGCTTTTGTTTTGCTTTTTTAATAGGGTCAGGCAGATGAGTCAATATAAAAGAAGAGTTTAAAACTACCCATAGACTGGGAATTAATTGAAATTGTGCGTGCCTCCCAGAAGGAGAAGTTGGAGAACCAATAGAACAAGAAATTCTGAGGAGAGGAAAAGTCCTGTTCTCTCTTGACTTGGAAGGGATTGCATCAG
>NW_004568689.1:0-1278 GCF_000260355.1 Condylura cristata | reverse complement strand
AAAAAAAAAAAAAAGCTTTTTTTAAAATGTGTAAAATAGGAATAGCTCTTTACTTCCACGGGGTTATAACAATTAAAATACTCAGCCCACCACCTGGTTGGAAACATTAAGTTCTCAACATTATCACCACTGTTATGGTCACTGTTACTATTCTTAATACCATTATAAAATTATCTACATAGAAAATCCAAAAAGAGGGCCCTCCTTGGTGGTGCAGTGGGTTAAAGCACAGCACTACAAAGCTACCAATAGCCACTTCAGCATAAGTTTGATCCCAGGTCAGGGAGGTGGCCCACATGGTATGGCAAACTTCTTCTGTCTCACCTTCTGCTCCCCTCAGCAGTGCATTTCATAAGTCTCCCTATTCTGCTCCCCACTCTGTTTCTGGTAAATCATCTTACTGCCCCTGTACATCTGGCCTGTATCCCAGTTCTGTATGTATAAATAAATAAATACTTTTTTAAAAATAAAAAAAAAAGAAAATCCAAAAACGGTACTCAACAAACTATTAAATATTAGGTAATTTATCAAAGTTGCAAGATGCAAAGCCTAATATAGTTTGTGTACACCAACAATAAAGTTTGTGTACACCAGCAGTTTTCTTATCTTTTTTTAAAGATTTATTTATTTATGTATACATAACTGAGGTACAGGCCAGAGGTGGAGGGATGGTAAGAGAATTCACCAGAGACTGAGTGGGGAGCAGAACAGGCAGACTGATGAAGTACACTGCTGAGGGGAGCAGTGGGGGAGACCGGAGAGGTCTGCTGTGGTTCAGCTCCCTGAGATCAAACTCATGCTGAAGCAGCTGTGGCTAACTTTGTAGTACTGTGTTTTAACCCACTGTACCACCATGGAGGGCCCTTTTTTTTTAAAGATTTTATTTATTTTTGGATAGAAGAACTGGGGCTGGGCCAGCGGTGTGCAGGTAGGGGTGTGTAAGAAGATTCACCAGAAACTGTGGGGAGCAGAACAGGCAGATCTATTGAAATGCAATGCTAAGGGAAGCAGCTAAGACTTAACCTCTAGGCCTCCCAGCACACCAGCAATTTTCAAAAAATTGTTTTTTAATAAAGAAGTTACCATATCAATAAGATATATTACTATATATAAATTTAGCAAGATTTACATCATACCCTTTTTTTATGAAAGCTAAATGTTTTTTGAGAAACATGAAAGAAGATATAAATTGAAGGAAGTTCCATATCTTTTTTTTTTTTTTTTAAGATTTATTTATTTGTGCATACAGAACTGGGGTGCAGGCCAGAGGCTCAGGGG
>NW_004568688.1:0-1301 GCF_000260355.1 Condylura cristata | reverse complement strand
AAAAAAAAAAAAAAAGAAAAGGGAGATAGGTCAAAACAAGGAAGGGTAGACCACAGAGACTGGTGATGAATCACAGGTGCCATGGTGGGAGAATTCTACATTGAACTATTTCACATGTAAATAAATAAATATAAAAAAAAAAAAAAAAAAGTCAAAGGTAGATTTTTTTTTAATTACATGTAGAAGGATTGCAGAAATAAAATCTATTTCTGGAAAGATACTATCATAATTCATTAATTCTGTCTCAGGTGGGCAAGTTCAGATAAGAGAAATTCGGAATAGAACATTTCCAAAAGAAATACAATTTTCTAGAACTCTAGCTCAAACATGGCCCTCCCTGGTGGCACAACGGGTTAAAGCCCAGCACTGCAAGGGAGCAGCAGCCACCTCAGTGGGAGGTGGGAGTTTGGAGTTCCAAGTTCGATCCCAAGACCTGGAGGTGACCCACATGGTGCAGCAGACCTCTCCTGACCCGCCCACTGCTCCCTTCAGCAGTGTACTTTGTCAATCTGCCTGTTCTGCTCCCTGCTCTGTCTCTGTCTCTGCACCTCTGGCCTGTACCCCAGTTCTGTAAGCATAAATAAATAAATCTTTAAAAAAAACTCTAGCTCAAAGAAACTGCTATGAAGACAGGTCTTTTGGGGGTTTAATAATAATAAAAATGAGTCATAATTAACATGTCAATTAAGTAATGGTGCTAAAGTACTTCTTTTAAGAGTTACTTTTTGCATCCCTTTTTATCTATTTTTTATTGAAAACTTTCTCATAAATAGCATTGATATTTTCCTTATGAAATATCACTGCACATTAACAGGTAAACTGATGATTTTTTTACTGGATGAAAATAAAGCAAAGGTTAACAGAAATGAGAGGCAAGAAGAAGCTGGAAAGTTGCTTAACATCTTCGAGAAGATAATGTACCAAATAAGAATCTCCATATATTTTCTTAATATACCTGAAAATATATCCTAAGTTCCCATGAAGTTATTCTGTGCCTACTAGCACTATATATAGATCAATATTCCATTTCCAGAAATGACTTTTCCTAGCAACTGGCACTGCCCCTAAGAGAGCTTGGGGCAGGGGGAAGAAAAGGTTATTTTATTTTATACTCTGGAAGTAAATTCAGTCAAGAGCACAAACACAGACCTTCCTATTTTAGAAATCTGCACTTGGAACAAGAAGACAAGGAGTAATGTTGCAACCAACCCTTTGATTCCTTTAAAAGCACATCTATTTTCCCTTCCCTTAGGAACCAAGTATTAAGAGAGGGAAGGGGTATGCTGTCTTACAGATCTAGC
>NW_004568687.1:0-1302 GCF_000260355.1 Condylura cristata | reverse complement strand
ATCTGCCTGTTCTGCTCCCCACTCCGTCACTGGTGAAGCCTCTCACCATCCCTGCACCTCTGGCCTGTACCCCAGTTCTGTATGCACAAATAAATAAATCTTAAAAAAAAAAAGTATCTATTGATAAAATCGATTTATATTTGCAATCAATTTAAGCAATTCACAGTTCACAGCCAACAAAAGAATATGGTAAAATATAGAATTTAAAAATTTTTAAGTCAGACTAGCTTGGTTTGGTCAAATCTGATAAAACATTACTTTCAAAATAGTGTGTTTTTCAATAACAGTAAGCAATAAAACCATTAACTGCCTTGGTTATATAATATTTTATTTTTATTTCAGCAAAGTTAGAATTCTCTTCAAGCTACTGACATTATTTAATAAATATTGAATAGTATGCATCAATCATTCATCTACAGCAAGATCATTTTATTTTTATACAATTTATGAAGTTTGATATACACTCAGAATTGATTTAACCTAAAGATTTCATGTGAAAAAGACAAAATAATTCAACAATATACATGAAAAAAAATTCTTATATTTTTATTTATTACAAATAAGTATGGAGGATATTATTTGTAATAATGCTACACTGCCACCTCGTGGAGTGATGGGATGAAAACCATTTAATTAACAACACTTGAGAGCAGCTACCCCTAATGCTGAAACAAATCTTTTGGAATTCAGGTAATTTATTATTACATAAATAGGTACACTGTGATCAAACACATTATTACTTATGAGTAAATTTCTTTAAAAGAATTAACCAAATATAATTTATTTCTCTGTAGAGGCATCTAGTATACATTATATGCTGTGAATAAATTTTATTTGGAGATTAAAAATTAGCAGAATTGAGGCTCTTCAGCTATTATTAGCTGTTTATATTAGTCACCTTTTATACTAACTTTAGAAAATCTTTCAAATAAAAATATGCTTTTAAATTTTCTAAAAAGCATCAACACTACTATTCATTGTTTTGTAATGCCACATTTACTCACTTTTACATAAATGCATTCTGTGAAGTATCCTTTGAAAGTATTTCACATATAACTATTTGCCAGGAAATTTCTTTATACTTAAAAATTAGTAAAATAAAAAGCTCTACATGATATTATCACTGTAAATGATGCTTGTATTCTAGTAAAAAGTTAGCCCACTTTAATTACAGTAAACTATCACTAACTGGGAAAAATTAATCCTCTCAGTTATTACTATGTGTTATATATAATTTGTAACCCCAACTGTATAACTGTCATTAAAAATCATTTAAAAATTAATAGAGGCTCTTTTTTTTTT
>NW_004568686.1:0-1302 GCF_000260355.1 Condylura cristata | reverse complement strand
CCCATGTAGGCACAGCTGCAAGACAAAATTCCCCCAACCTTTTTTCATAAAAGTGGCAATTATATTCATATAAAATCATTAAAAGGTAATAACCTATTTTTTTCCTTAAAATATTATACTTAAATATGATGGACACCAGATTTTTAAAATCATTCAACAGTTACCCTTTTGCTCAGAGTAGCATAAACTTTTTCTTTCTAGGATTTTTGAAAGAGGAAACCCTGGTGGCACAGCAGGCGGACCAGGAGAGGTCTGCCGCGCTATGTCGGTCACCTCCAGGGCAAGCGGTATCGAACTCATGCTGAAGTGGCTTTAGCTTCTTAGTGCTGTGCTTTAACCTGTTGTGCCACCAGGGAGGGCCAGAAATACATTTTTTTTATGGTGGGAGAAAGAGGAGTTTGCAACTGAAACTGGCAGTTTTGTTTATTTAAAATTTGGAAAGAATACCTAAATAAAATATAAATACACACTTTAATAGTTACATAGTCTTGTAAACAACTGCAGATTTGTTGTATGATTTCGTATGTGTGTGTGTGTGCGTGTGTGTGTGTAAAGGAAGATGGAGAGGGTAAAGAACATAAAGAGTGGAAAAAGGGAAATGACATATTTAAGTGAATATATTTTCCTAATAATCCTTCATCCTTGGAGAGTTTGAAGAAGACTGGTTGAAAGTTGGCTCTGTCCTTGATGTGAGATGCATCAACAACCCCCACCACATATACCCTGACCCAAAGATATCTCGCACGTGAAATGATTTATAATCATGACTGAGGGCTTTAAGGCAGTATCACTGTAAGTGGAAATATTTGAGTTCTTTCAGCCAGTAATTTGTAATTAGATTCTGTCTGACACTCCAAAACTGGAGTGTCACTGTGTTTGCTTTTGTGCTGTCCAGCCTAATTAATGAGCAGACTCTTTCATAAGTAGATTAATGGAAGTCACCTCATTACCCAAAGTTATTTCAAGCTTGGTTATATTGCACCTCATTAGAGAAGCATGGATTAGGGAGATTTCAATTGGAAGACAAAACACATGTACAGTATAGGTGTCATTATTTTTAAAATAGTTTATTTGTGTCATGCTTCCAGAAAAGATTGTTAGCTTTCATTCATACACCTGTGTTCTCATCCAGAAAGACAGATTTTAAACACAGCTGGAGCTGATTTTCTACTGGGTTTGTTACCAAAAGCTTTTACTCAACTCCAGCTTTAATGATTAATAAATATATAATCTCAGTGGATTTACTTAGTCTTTTTTTATTTGCAAAATTCAATTGAGAGCATGTGAACAAAACTCCTTAAT
>NW_004568685.1:0-1302 GCF_000260355.1 Condylura cristata | reverse complement strand
GTCAAGGCTCTGCCTTCTCCTTTCATCGACCCTGGGACCCCAATCCTCAGCCTTGCTGGGCAAGGTCCCCCGCACACGCTAAAGCCCTGGAGGTGAAGGGGGACGGCTCAGTTCAGTGAGTGGAGCCCAGGCTGAGGAAAGACTGCAAATCTGATCCTCAACACCTGAATACAGGGAAAAACCACTGAAACTGCAGACCCGATCGGGAGTACCTGGGTGCCACGCAAAGCCGCTGATCAGCTCAACCAGCTCGGGAACAGGCAAGATGGCGGCAGAATAAAGATGCTGAGATGACAACATCAAAACTCACAAGGGAATATATAAAAACGGACTATAGACTTATATGCTACGATTTCAACCCAAATGAGAGCGCCCTAACCTCACTAGAAATAAGATAACTGAGGGAGTATCGGTGATTAGGGAGTTCCCATAAGGGAAGCCACAAAGGCAGGATTAGCTGAACCCTGCAACTCTGATGGGGAATGCCAGTAGCTTCCTACTCGTTTGGCTCCTTTAAAAATTTGGTGCCCGGACACCAAGAAGCACTGCAGCGGGAGACTGACTGCAGCTGCATCTGTGGCTGCTCTGCACAGCTACCGCAGCTTTTTGCTCCAGCCTGCTCCAGCCCTGGAAATAAACTGAGACAATTCAGCTAGGGAGAGGAGACCAAATTGTGGGCAAAGGCTACAGCTCGGAACCAGAGACCTGAGGATATGCAGCAGAGGTGTTGCCATCCTTTGCCCCAGCAGCCCCGGCAAAGCCCTGGATATAAACTGAGACAACACAGCTAGGTGAATGGATCCAAAGCTCCTGCGGGGGGGAGGGGAGGAGGGGCTGAAAACAACAACAACAACAACAAAAAAAAACTGCTCTATTTAGAGCCCGGGAGGTGGAAAAGAGGAACTGTCAATTGGGGCTCCTCTAGTCCTACCCGCATCTCCTGCCCCCACAACAGAGATCTGAGACTAGGCAACATTAGGGTTTGGTCAGGTCTTGGCGCCATTCTTTTCTTCTTTTTTTTAAAAGATTTATTTATTTGTGCATACAGAACTGGGGTACAGGCCAGAGGCTCAGCAGCAGTGAGAGGCTTCACCAGAGACAGAGTGGGGAACAGAACAGGCAGATCACAGAAGTACACAGCTGAGGAGAGCAGCGGGTAGGTCAGAAGAGGTCTGCCCCACCATGTGATCACCTCCAGGGCAGGCGGGAATCAAACTCATGTGGAAGCGGCTTTAGATTCTCAGTGCTGTGCTTTAACCCACTGCGCTACCAGGGAGGGCCCTTGGCGCCATTCTTAAGGTG
>NW_004568684.1:0-1297 GCF_000260355.1 Condylura cristata | reverse complement strand
ATTTTTTTTTTTTTTTTGTATTGGAGGTAAAAGAAGAACCAGAGTAGATTTAAATGTACATTTTCAATGGGGGAGGGAAAGGCTGGTATCACACCCAAGGAGGTAAAATTGATTTTGGGGAGATGAGAAAATTTTGCTTTTTATATATAATACCCAGAGCAACATATAGTACATGGTTATCTGTGGTACTAAGATATCTGTTGTAGGGAAAGGCAATAAAAAAATGTCCATTACCGGGAGACAGGAATGGAAAAAGAAAGCTTGAAAACACTGGCTTGTGAGAAAATGTGATGAAAGAAGTTAGAAACAGAGAAGAAAAACAAGGCTCTGATGAGTTTTGCTTCAAAAAGGATCCAAAAATGGACCAGTAGCTGCTGGACAAAGTGGAATTAAGTGAAGCACCCTGAAAATATTTAATTACCATAATCTGAATTTGTTGATGACATCCTTATTAGCGGCTAATGACTGTTGTTAATTTTTTACAGATGCAAGCTCAGTTATTTCATTGGCGACTCCATGGGCGTCCACAACACTGTCCTGACCTGGAGTCCAGAGAACTGGGGCCTGTCAGGAAGCCAGAGTGTTGAACCCAAGGTTCAAACAGGTAAATAAATCCAAGATTCAAAAGCTCCTGAATCTATTGTTAAGCTACTTCTATACTGTATGACTTTGTTTTCTGTATTTCCTTTACAAAGATATAATCACTCATTTCTCAACTTAATCTCTAGCTTATATCAGCATTTTGTTATTGGTAGTAAATTATTTCTAATAATTTCTCTGGTCACTGCTTGTATAGGGATGTGGCAATTCTTCAGTTGAGAATTACTGAAATAGACTAGAAAACAGGAAATATAAAAAATAAAGTGATTCAGTAGTTTAAAGTTAAGATCTTTGGGCCCAAGACAGGATCTGCACTGTGAGGAGGATGAGAAAGAAAGTCAAGTTGATCAGGCCTGAAACATGTCCTGCCCTTCAGTGAATTCAAGATTTCTGGTGCCTTACTTAAAACCTGTCTCCATCATAGTCCACTGGGCCCCTCCGCCCATGCTCCACCCCTTCCCATGGTCTCCGTTTTGCAGTCAGATTTCTAGGGCTTGTTTGGCTTATTTTGGTTTCCTTGTCTGTTCCTTTGTGCTGTGTCACTCACATATGAGTGAAATATTTTTTTTTAATTTTGACTTTTAAAAATAATAAAATACTGGCCCTCCCTGGTGGCACAGCAGGTTAAAGCACAGCACTGAGAAGCCAAAGCTTCTACATGAGTTCGATTCCCGCCTGCTCCAGAGGTGACCACATG
>NW_004568683.1:0-1304 GCF_000260355.1 Condylura cristata | reverse complement strand
AAAAAAAGTCTAGAAATATAGAGGAAATTTCTTCAGAAAGTTTTTAACTTCTCCAAAAACACACAGAATTAGGCTCCCTGGAAGGCTTACCATCAATGGGTAGGGTTTTCTCCAGTGCTGAGCATTCAAGGTCTGTCAGCTCAATCCCCATATTCCTAGAAACATTTTGAAGATCATTGACATCAATCTTTTCTCCTGTGAAAAGATGAGAACATAGATATTTGAAAGTGTTAGTCTCTACATAATGATTCTATGCAACGACATATTCACATTTGCAGAGTCATCCATATTTAGAAAACATGGAAGGGCGGAATGAAATACGTCCATTTTCTATAGACTCAGTGGGAAAAATCACAAAAATTAGCTATTTTATTCATTTAGTGCAAAGGAAGATCTAACTCTAAGGACAAAAGAGGATAAACTTTGCATAAATGGCCAGCAATTAGAACATCTGTCACTAATCTAAACATTCACGTTCTGCTGAAGTATGTATGACGTAAATTGTGTGATGAGGTGATCACAATGACAAGGACAGTAGTTATATTTATTTATTTATGGTGCCTTACTGAATATTTGATAATCTTTTTTGGTTTTTAGATTTATTTATTTACTCATACAGAACTGTGGTACAGGCCAGAGATGTGGAGGGTGAGAGGATTCACCAGAGACAGACTAGGGAGCAGAACAGGCAGATCTACGAAGTACACTGCTGAGGGGAGCAGCGGGCGGGCCAGGAGAGGTCTGCAGCGCCATGTGGATCTCCTCTGGGGAAGGCGGGGATCGAACTCATGCGGAAGTGGCTTACGCTTCTTAGTGCTGTGCTTTAACCTGCTGCACCACCAGGGAGGGCCTACATTTACTTTTTTTTTTTCCTACATTAACTTTTTAAAGTGTTTTATCTCACTTAACTTTGAATCACCTTTTTATAAATGAGGAAATTAGACCTAGAGAAGTTAAGAAGTGACCTTTCCCAGATAACACTGCAGGTACCTATTGAGAACACTTTGTTCTTAAACCCCCACTGTCTTGTCATTTTCCCTATGTTTTTCCTTCCTTTCTCATGCTTCTATTCATCTTTTTCTTTCTTCATTTTCCCTTCGTTCCTTGCTTATAATTAGGAACAAATAATATTATTTATGCATGGCTAAGAGTTTTGATGATTTAAAAAGCAAATTTTTTTTTTATTAAAAAGTTTATTTTTACATCATTTTTCACACATTTTTTTTTCATCTCAATTGTAATCCCCACGGGTTTCCCATCACCAAATCACCCCTGTGCCACCACCATAGTCCCGTGCATTTCCC
>NW_004568682.1:0-1279 GCF_000260355.1 Condylura cristata | reverse complement strand
TATTAGCCTCTAGATAACATTTTCAAAGAAAACCTTAAATCTGAGAGACAGACTCCTACAATTTTTAATCAAAAAATAAATAAATAAAATGATACCATTAGGGTTTTGGGGAGGAAGTAATATTTGGGGGAGGGTGAAGTAATTCCATTCACAGTTATTCTTGCATATAAATTCAATGTCTCAATTAAGATTGAGATATCTCAGATACCTTGATAATGGAAGGAGAGTGTTATATCTAAAGTGACTAAGATTCTCATCACTAAAAAGTAATACCTAACATGAATATGAAAATATAGGTTTGTAATTCTGCCTCTAGTGGGCTTAAATGTATATGAGATACTGATCTCCCCGCTCACCTATCTCTAGTCCAAAGAAAGAGTCTGCACTATACACTATATCATAAGTAACATACACATCTTTACACCCACACACAGAAGTACAATATTCATATTTATTATAATTACAACTCTGTGAAGGAAGATAATTTTCAATCTTTATGTGAAGGTTTATGTTAAAGGTTTTGTAAGTGATTTCATATATCCTTAACAACAAACCTGGGAAATTAGAAATATTGTTACTTTCCAGATGAGGAATCCAAGGTTTGCAAAGCCAAAGAGTCTTGCCCAAAGTTACAACACTGGTAAGTGGTAGAGTCAGTATTTGAACAATAGCAGTCCAATCCTCTTGCAATTGACCCAACAAAGAGATGCCAGGTTAGATTCATGCAGTCCTTAGTTTGAACCTGACCTGAGACTCTTGTTCAGCATAGTCAGTATATAAGTTGGGGATCAATGTGTAAAGAAATTTATATTTTTTATCTGCAATAGCGAGGACCAGACTCTCCAGACCACATTCATATTCTGGTCTAGTGCAGTTTGGCTACAATCTTAGCAACTCTTACACATCCGTAGAAGGTGATTTACAGTAAGAAATAAAATTTCCATTGTATCCAAGATCACATTCATACACACACATGCACATAAATTTCCAATTATGTCTATGTCATCTGTAATAGTTGAATTGACTTTCACTAAGATAAAAAGTAAATTTGGGATTCTCTAGCCTAAAATATGAACTATATGACTCACATAAAAATCAATATGAAAGGTTCTAGGGACAAGTAATATGAATAGTTCTCCTAACTAAATATGTCTCCTTGGAATAGACAGAGCTCCTGCATTGACATGTCACAGATATTGGGTTTGAATATGAACCAAAAGTGAAAATCTAAGGACAAATGCTACAATCACAGGGTTTGGATTCACTTGGAGAGCTGTTA
>NW_004568681.1:0-1305 GCF_000260355.1 Condylura cristata | reverse complement strand
GGCACCATGTGGTCTCCTCCGGGGCAGGCGGGAATTGAACTCATGCTGCAGTGGCTTTAGCTTCTCAGCGCTGTGCTTTAACCCTCTGAGCCACCAGGGAGGGCCTATTTCTTTGCCTATTCTAATGTCTGGAGGTCACCTGCTCCATCATTAATAGCCCCCTTTTCAGCTTCAAAGCCAATAACGGTTAGGGGGTATTTTTCATATTTCACACAATTCTTCTTTTCACTTATAAGGATCCTAATAATTATTTTGGGCCCCTATGGCAATCTAGAATCATCTTCTTTTAACAAGGTTGGTTGATTAGCAAACTTAATTCCATCTGCAATCTAAATTGTCCCTGGTTCTGAAACAGAGACACAGATTCCTTGGATTAAAATTTAGACAACTCTGGTGATGATGGGGAAACATTATTTTACCTACTCCATACTCAAAGTATAATGTTGAGAGAAAAGTATAAATTTAAAAGCTATAAACAAGAAAAAAATTGTTGAGGGACACATCCATCTTAAGAAGAAAGGAAAACTAAGATAAGCAAAATCAGAGATGAAGAAAATATATATTTTTTAAAGATTTTATTTATTTATGCATATAGAACTAGGGTACAGGCCAGAGGTGCAAGGATAGTGTGAGGATTCACCAGAGACAGTGGGGAGCAGAACAGACAGGTTGACTGAAATACACTGCTGAGGGGAGCAGTGGGAGGGTCAGGAGAAGTCTGCTGTGCTGTGGGTCAGCTCCCTGCCAGGGATTGAACTGGTGCTGCAGAGGCTGTGGATAGCTTCATAGTGCTGTGCCAGCCCTTATGCCACCACAGAGGCCTTATTTTCCTTTTTGAAAGAGGATGGTAACTCTAACTGAAAAACTAAATTAAAAGGGCTCCATGGGATTATTAAACTTTTATCTACTAATTTGAGTAATGGGAGTGTAATTTAAATATTCTTTACACAGTAAAAATGCCTGAAATGTCATGGTATTCTTGACTGACTAGTAGCTCTTTTCAAAGCTTTGTTTTTTTCTTAAAGCACCATTTTTGGATCTCTACAATAATCACATATTTTGTTATTAAATACATAAATGTAAGTGAGTCAATTAAGCAAGGAAAATATTGCTTGCTGATTTTTGATATGGAAATTGACACTGACTTTTTTATTGTACTGTGATTTTTAATTATACCCACAACAGTTTCAAAAAAGGTACTACTGACTTGTGAAGACACAAGTATAGAAATGCCCACAAGTTACCTATTTTTATGGTGAGTCTAATAGAGATGGATGTTAATGTTGCCCTTAAAGAATGCTAGAA
>NW_004568680.1:0-1305 GCF_000260355.1 Condylura cristata | reverse complement strand
AAAAAAAAATCACTAAAGGAGGCCCTGCCACGTGGTGCAGTGGGTTAAGGCACAGCACTGCAAGCTGGCAGCAACCACTTCAGTGAGAGTTCGATCCCCAGCCACGAAGGTGATCCACATGCCGCAGCAGACCTCTCCTGTCTTGCCCGCTGCTCCCCTTAGCAGTCTGTCGATCTGTCTGTTCTGCTCCCTATTCTGTCTCTGGTGAATCCTTTCACCACCCTGTACCTCTAGCCTGAACCCCAGTTGTATGCATAAATAAATAAATCTTAAAAAAAAATCACTGGATGTGGTACATATATACAATGGAATATTACTCAGCAACCAAAAAAGAGAAACACATGTCTTTTGTGGCAACTTGGATGGAGCTGGAAAAGATCATGCTTAGTGAGATAAGCCTGAAAGAGAAAGAAAAATACCGGATGGTTTCACTCATAGCAGGAGTATAATGGACCAGGCGAGAAAATAACAAAAATAATGAACAACCATATACCAGAAACATTCTGTGGGGGCGGAGTGGGGAATGGGACCAAAAACGGGGGGGGGAGGGAGGGAAAAAAAAAAGTAGTTGTATTTCACAAATAAAATATTTTAAAGCAAAAAAAAAAAATGTTTTTTGTCAATACTGCCAAGTTGCCTGGCAAGGGTGTATCAGTTTATCAGTTACGGGCCAGCCCATTTCCTTTTTCTTTCCAAATTTAAGTGTTACCTTTCTTTTAAATTTTTCTCAGTAATATAATCAAACATATTTTATTTGCATGTTTTTAATTATTGATGAGATAAATTGGCATTTTCTGTTTGTCTTCCATTGAAGTCTTTCTTTTTATCCCTCTGTGAATTAGCTGTCTGTTCACTTCTTTGGCCCCATTGAGGTTGTTTGTAGTTTATGGATGTGTAACAGTCCCTCATATATTAGATGTGATGACATTTTTTAATAATTAGCTAATTCACTAAAGAAGGTTTATCACCTTTATGCATTGTATGACACATAGATGTTATGACTTCTGTAAAAGAAATTTTAATATGTGGGTATTCACTTACATCAGAGATATTCACAGTTCATCAAGAAAAAGTCTGAAACTCTATATGCTCCAATGTGAGCAGTGGCCCCAGCAGAGTGGGAGGAATCAGTGCCTCCTGTTTTTTATGCATAGTAATTTGTTTATTTTTTTAAAGATTTATTTATTTATGCATACAGAACTGGGGAATAGGCCAGTTAGTACAGGGGTGGTGAGAGGATTCCCCCAGAGACAGAGCGGGGAGCAGAACAGGCAGATCGACGAAGTACACTGCTGAGGGGAGCAG
>NW_004568679.1:0-1304 GCF_000260355.1 Condylura cristata | reverse complement strand
TTTTTTTTTTTTTTTTGAGGTAAGATTGGCTTATAATACTGTGTATGATTTTCAGGTATAGGATCTCCCCCTTCACTGTTGTTACCATACCACACCCACACACATTGATAGAACTACTGTCACATCGTTAGTCCTCCTCTATAGTCCATTGTGGGGGGTAGGGTTTTGTTTTTTTTTCAATCTAAGGTATGGTCCTTATATTTGAGAAGAATATAGTTTTCCTGAGAAAATATAATTAATGCTTGAGAAGGGTAACTATGATGTAATTTTAAAATCCATTTTGAGCTATTAAAATAAAAAGATGCAGAGAGAACACTATGATGAGAACATAGAGAGATGGGCACTTCTAGCAGTTGTGTGTTTCCTGTGAGAAACTACTTCCATCTAATAAATCTGGAAGTAAAGTATATTTCTAGTGATTCAATGGCCTTATCAATCAGACAGGACCCTTTTCTGTCTTTCCATTATGCCTGTTCTTAGTCATAAAATTGTTGGTACAGTTTCAGACTTTACGCCGTTAAGATTACCCAGCAAAGAAAAATGATATTTCCTCTGCCCCTTTAATCATGGAAAAAAGTCTTTCACAAACACCCCCCTGCCCCCGTAGATTTTCCTCATATTCTTTTGGCCAGAATTGCATCACTTGCCCATACTCAACCCAGTTTTTGGCAACTGGTTGACAGTGACATCCATCCTGTGTAAGGCTGTTGAGCGCTACCTCTCTGAGACTCACATTTCCAGAGATCAGAGCCCTGAGTCTCTGAATGGGGAGGTAGTCCAAGCACAACTGGACCAAAGCTCTCTAGTTCCTGTTTCCTTCAGCAAAGCATGTCAGACATCTCTGGGAGGAACTTGGGCACTAACCCTCGCCATGGCTGCACTTTAACCCGTTGCACCACCATTGAAGGCCTGGCAAATGTAAACCCTTGTAACCAAAAGGAGCTTAAAGACAGAGTAGTTGGTCCAACAAGTCATGTACTTCCTAGTATTTCTATTCAACAGATATTTCAACATTTACTAGGCACCAGAAACTGTAATAGGGAGTAGGGGGTAAAAGAAACTTACAGGGCCCTCCCTGGTGGTGCACTGGGTTAAAGCGCAGCACTGTGGAGCTTGTGCAGCTGCTTCAGTGCGAGTTCCAGGCCGCCCAGGGAGCTGACCCACATGGTGTGGCAGGCCTCTCCCGTCTCCCCCACTGCTCTCCTCAGCAGCCTACTTCATTGATCTGCCTGCTCTGCCTCTGGTAAATCCTCTTACTGCCCCTGCACCTCTGGACTGTACCCCAGTTCTGTATGCATAATGGC
>NW_004568678.1:0-1307 GCF_000260355.1 Condylura cristata | reverse complement strand
CTGTGGCTAAGATCTCTCCGGATCCCTGCAGCATATAAAAAGTCAAATGTGATTTCTGTCTCACAATTTTTTGGCTTTCTTTAGAGAGGACAGTGGCAGAGTCTCCTGGACTTGTAAGTAGAAGCTGTGCCAACTGTTGGCGCCTGGGCGGCCTGGGCACAGCGACAGGGCATAGCTCTGACGAATGTACACTTGACCACCCATTTGGGCTGAACCGCAGCAGGCTGACTTCCATCAGGAGCCCGAGATGTCACTGTGGATAACGCATTCTGGCTGTGTATGCCCATTTCTGCTGCTCTTGCCAGCTCAGGTTGAAGTTCAGTTTATCTCTGCACCCTGGACAGAGCTGGCCATGAAGACCTGAGGGGGTCTCAGCCAGGCACCCACATTCCCTGCCACTTATCACAAGGGCCAGCTGGGAACACACAGCTTTTTTGGAGTTTCCAAATGAAATAACGTGGCAATAGAAAGGATGTGGATTCAGGCAGATCTAAGATACATTCCAGGGCTATTTTGAGCTGCTTGTTTTAAAGAGACAGTCACCAGACTGGTGGCTCCCAGTGGCTGCTCTCGCCATCGCTCCTCACTGTCTCCAGAGAAACCCACTCTCTTGGCTCCTTTTCCCTTTCCATTCTTAAATCACAAGATAGCTTTTCCTGTTTGGGTGGGGGTGGAGTAGGATGGGGAGCATATATTTAAGACTCTTACTTACTGAGGGCTTCTCACCATTTTGGTCTGCAAATACAGGGCCCCTCTGGCCAACTGAACACACAGTGGGTCCAGTTAGCAAGCTAGTGGAAGTAGAAAGTATTAGCTTCCCTTTCTTTGGCCTGTGATTAAAAACAGTGATAAATGGAGTCAAGTGTTAAATGGTGATTATGAAGGGTTTGAAAAGCACAGGCAGGGACTGGCGAGAGGGGCCAGACAGTTCACTCCTGGTCAGCTCCCCAACTTGCAGGTGGTGTTCTTCAGCCAGCCAATAGCAGTTTCCTGAGACTTCGTGTTTCACCAGGAGAGTAAACTCAGCTATGTTTATTGAGAAGATACACAAGGCTACTTTTTTCTTGCTTTCTCATAAATAGTCTGGATTTTTTTTTTTTTAACTTGAAGGTAAAAGACCCAAAGTGTAATATTGATGGCTGGCAGGCAGGCAGAAAAAAAATTGTTATTTTTTTAAAGATTTATTTATTTTTTATTATTTTTTTATTATTATTTTTTTTATTTATTTGTGCATACAGAACTGGGGTACAGGCCAGAGGCTCAGGGGCGGTGAGAGGCTTCCCCAGAGACAGAGTGGGGAACAGAAC
>NW_004568677.1:0-1307 GCF_000260355.1 Condylura cristata | reverse complement strand
TTAGGTTGACATACCAAACTGCTTCATAATTGTGATGTGATTAAAAAATCAAAGCCCCTGTCTACTGCAGTTGCACAATAATTTCTGTATGCAAGTGTGTCTGCGTGATCTGAGGGAAGCCCTGGTCTGGGGTCTGCCCAAAGTAACCCTGAGGTGCACTGACTAGGCCTCGATGGGTCTCGGGTTCCTTATCAGTTAAAGTTTTCACTTTCTTTTTGTCGTCGTAAAATCCTCACTTTGAGAAATCTTACCAGGAAGTGTAACGAGTATAAGACAGAAAAGCAGGGGCTGTAGCTGAGGCAGGCTAAGGCCTCGAAAGCCTGTGAGCTGGGCCCTTCCTAATCTACCCGCCTGGACCCCAGTGGGTTCAGTCCCCCTCAGCTTCGGCAGGAAGCCGTGCTACCCAGAGGCCCTAAGTTCATAAAACGCCTTCTCTGGTTGTGGCCCCGAGGCCAGCGGCGGGGGAGGCCTGCGGTAGCCCCATGCATGGCAGTGGGCACAGGAGAGGGAAGGGGCCCTGGCATGGGTACAAGTGCAGACTGTGGCTCCTGCACCAGCCAGCTGTGGCACGGCTCAGCTAACCGCTATACCCTGAACCCTACACCTCACCTGTCACCCCCTCTTCCACCCACTCTCAGACCCGATGACCTCAGGTTGCATCTTAAGGCACCTCATGCCTCCAGAACACGGTTATTCAATTTCAACTGCTAGTTTTCCTCTTGGATGTCTGCTGAGGCATGAAGTCCACTAAAGTATGAACTTTCCTAAAACCAGCTGTGCTTTTTAAGCATAATGGTCACCTACAACAGTGTGGCTGAAGAAGCTTGGAAATTCCCAGACGCTGTGCAAGATACTGGGAACGGGCGCTCCCTGCCCACTGGGTACAAAGAAGACCGAGCACTCATTTTAAATTAGTTAGGATCCATTTATGGACCCTTCCTGTTGGCACAGCAGGTTGGAGCACTGCTCTGCGAAGCTTAGCCAAGCTGTGGCTGCTGCAGTGTGAGTTCGACCCTGCCCTGGAGGTGACCCACATGGCTGGCACACCTCTCCCGACCCAGCCGCTGCTCCCCTCATCAGTGTGCTTTCTCAGTCAGCCTATTCTGCTCCCCACTGTCTCTGGCGAATCCTCTCCCCGGCCCTGCACCTGTGGCCTGCTCCCATTTCTGTATGCATAAATAAATAAAAATCTTTTTTTCTTTTAAAGATTTATTTATTTGTGCATACAAAACTGGGGTACAGGCCAGAGGCTCAGGGGCGGTGAGAGGCTTCACCAGAGACAGAGTGGGGAGCAGAACAGGCAGATC
>NW_004568676.1:0-1307 GCF_000260355.1 Condylura cristata | reverse complement strand
AGTGGGGAGCAGAACAGGCAGATCAACGAAGTACACTGCTGAGGGGAGCAGCGGGCGGGTCAGGAGAGGTCTGCCGTGCCATGTGGATCTCCTCCAGGGCAGGCGGGGATCGAACTCATGTGGAAGTGGCTTAAGTTTCTTAGTGCAGTGCTTTAACCCGCTGCGCCACCAGGGAGGGCCCTTACCAGTGGTTTTAACCACTGTGTTCGTGGAAGAACATTTTCTAGATCTATAATTTATTTAGGATTACAAAATGGTAATGTTCTAAATCTAATATTCCTTTTGCAATTATTAGCTGGAATTGTTCTATAAAAAAGCTTTCTGTCTGCTAGGTTAGCTTGAAGAGAATAGGATTGAAAGGATACATGCTTGAACTTTATTTACAGAGCTTGAGAATAATAAATTGGTCTCCACCAATCAATTAAATGACCAAATTTTTAGGAGTTGGTAGTTAGGAACTCACTTTCTTCCCAAATACCAATTTCACTCCTCAAAATATTTCTAGACTTCTTATTAAATACCATTATAAGTTACTGTTTTTCACTCAGCTCAGGCTTCATCAAAGTCATTGAGCCTTAATAATTGAATTCTGCAAACAAATATTGATTATTTCATATGCCATATGACCCTCCCCTCATTGTCAGAATGTTATTAAGGGAGTGATTAGGTTTTTCTCACCTTTAGACAGGAGATTAGATTAGATCCTTCCTTGAACCAACTCAAAATGTAGCCTTACCCTTAATTCTTACACTTTAGTAGTCTCCAAGTTGAAATGGTCCTTACTTGCTAAAGAATTATTAACATACAAAGATATATTAATAGACGACAGAATTTTTGGCTGCTTACCGTAACTTTTCCTCTTCTAAGAAGTGTCTTCACTCTACCTGGTAGGATAGCCATTCACTTGTGCCTTGCCCCAGGGTACAACAGCAGAGCTGAGAGAGGTGGAGGTTGTGGGGATGGGAGTGGGGAGGCCGGGCTGAGACTTGGAGTTTCACTAGTCATGTCCCAGAATTTTTTTTTTTTAAGATTTATTATTAATGCACACAGAACTGGGGTACAGGCCAGAGGTGCATGGGCGGTGAGAGGATTCACCAGAGACATAGTGGGGAGCAGAACAGACTGACTGACGAAGTACACTGTTGAGGGGAGCAGTGGGCGGGTCAGTAGAGGTCTGCCACGCCATGTGGGTCACCTCCGGGGCAGGGATGGAACTCATGCTCAAGTGGCTTTAGCTCCTTAGTGGTGTGCTTTAACCCGCTGCGCCACCAGGGAGGGCCCTTGTCCCAGAATTTTTTTTTTTTTTT
>NW_004568675.1:0-1262 GCF_000260355.1 Condylura cristata | reverse complement strand
GTGGTGGCGGTGCTGGGGGTGCACTGGCAGCAATACACGTTGATCTCGTAGTTGAGGCAGAAGGGCATGGGCGTGATGCCCCCTGGCCGCTGGTCCTGGTTCCTGCACACGAGCCCCACGGACAGGTCGCACTGCACCCGCTGACCCAGCTCCTGCAGGGGCGTGTCGGGGAACTGGGCTGCCCTGCAGGAGATGTTGGCCGCCACGCTGCCCGCTGGGCAGGCGCCCGCGATGGACTCGAAGTCCCCTCCCGGCTTGGTGAAGTTGGGCTTCCCGGAGTCCAGCCAGCCTGTCCAGCTGCAGTCATCCGTGCACGGCGTGGTCTGGGGCGACGTGGCGGAGCTGGTGGCCGAGGGGGTGCCGGTGCTGGCCGGCGCGGTGGTGGGCGGGGGCGGCGGGGTGCCGAGGGTGGAGGTCAGCGGGGTGGTCACCGGCGAGGTGGAGCTGGTGCTCAAGGTTGTAGACTCGGGGCTCGTCTCTGGGGGGGTGTTTGAGGGCGTTGGGGTCTCCCTGGTGGTGGTGCTGGAAGTTGGGGTCCCTGTGGCGGTGGCAGTTGTCGTTGACATCTCAGTGCTGGGCCCTGGGGTGCTGAAGGAGGGAGTTTGGGTTCCCGTGGAGGTGGAAGTTGTCGTTGGGGACTCAGTGCTGATCTCTGGGGTGCCAGTTGGGATCGCGGGGGTCCCCGTGGAGGTGGTGGGGGTGGGTGTGGGGGTCTGGGTTGATGTGGTGGTGCTGTAGGTGCCAGGGGTGGGCGGGGGGGTCTGGGAGCTGGACCAGGGGGTGGTGGATGAGGGCGTTGGGGTCTCCCTGGGGGTGGTGCTGGCAGTGGGGGTGCCCACTGGAAGCGTGGGGATGCCCGTGGGGGTGGTGCTGGCAGTTGGGGTGCTCACTGGAGGCGTGGGGGTGCCTGTGGCGATGGTGCTGGCGGTGGGGGTCCCCACTGGTGGCGTGAGGGTGCCCGTGGGGATGGTGCTGGCAGTGGGCGTCCCCACTGGTGACGTGGGGGTGCCAGTGGAGGCGGTGCTGGCGGTGGGGGTGCCCGTGGGGGTAGTGCTGGCGGTTGGGGTCCCCACTGGTGGCGTGGGGGTGCCTGTGGAGGTGGTGCTGGCGGTTGGGGTGCCCACTGGTGGCGTGTGTGTGCCCGTGGGGATGGTGCTGGCTGTTGGGGTACCCACTGGTGGCGTGGGGGTGCCCGTGGAGGTGGTGCTGGCAGTGGGGGTCCCCACTGGTGGCGTGGGGGTGCCCGTGGAGGTGGTGCTGGC
>NW_004568674.1:0-1299 GCF_000260355.1 Condylura cristata | reverse complement strand
CGGAATGAAACACGGAACTCAGGATTCTTCTTCTATCACAGTTTATTGAAGCGCTGCTTGGTTGAAGATGGTCTGGGGGTGAAGGGCCCAGAAAGGAAAACGGCGAGCATATTTATACACTAATCAAGGGGCGTGAACCCTCGTGATCTATGCGGCAGATTTGGATTGGTAGTGGCATGTTGCTGGGCAGAGTCCGGCCGGAACCGGCTGGAGCCGGCCTTGAGTGGAGGTTGTTTATGTGTGTGCGGCGGGCCGGAACTCGGCGCCATCTTGCAATGGCGACCACTTAGCTGCGTTCCACAATTCCCCCTTTTTTGTTTGTTGTGAGGCACGCGTAGCCAGAGAGCAGAGGACCTAGCCCAGGAAGGAGAAAAGCCCACGTTTTGTCTGGAATGGGAATTAGTGTAGGCAACCCATATGCACTAAGTCATGCCTCCCTGACAGGTGTCAGTGCGTTCAGTGACGCAAGCTACCGGCCATGCTCTGGCTCCATCCCTCCGAGTGCAATGGGCCTGAGCGCCCCTCGGGTGCAAGGGCAAGGAGTCAGGCTTCACGCAGGAGGCTAATCCAAGCCTGGGGAGAGTGGCCAGCGTCCATTGCAATCAATGCCCTAGTGATGGCGCCTTGTCTCGCCGGTGCACACGCACTGTTCGAAGCCAATGAAATACTAATAGCAACAGGCCTGCCACAAGAACTGCAGCAAACATGCCAACACCAACCCACTCCTTGAAAAAGGAAAAGGAGGACCAAAGCCAATCCGTAAACTGGCGCACGGTTACCACTTCAGCCTTGGTCATGTTAAGAGTAACAATTTGTGCAGTAAAGTTATTTTGCAAGCATTCAAATTCCCTCGTCCAATTACCAGCGAGGAGGGAACTCAAGCGGCGCGACTCATTTAACGAAGCATAATAGGGAGTAACACACATATGTGGGGTTTTTGCGACACAGCTAAGGCTAACAACATCAAATAAAATCAGAACATTATTTTCCAATAAATCAATGCGCTTATTTAAAAGTAAGATGCCAGAGGCGAGATGACGATTAAGGCGCTCTTGAGTTTGTAGCGAAGTGGAAGTCTTTTGGATGACTTCGTTGACCATGGCCACCGTTTGAACAGAGGTCTGCATCGCCACCGCAGCGGCGGCAGCCGCACCAATGGACGCGGCTATGGCCGCCACCAGAGCCGCGGTGAGTCCAAAATCGCGCTTTGATCGGAGCAAGGCGGTGACAGGGAAATCCTGTGGGTTAGCTTGCACTGGCAAAGGAACAAATGTTGGTAGGCGCAGACTAAGAGCATAT
>NW_004568673.1:0-1309 GCF_000260355.1 Condylura cristata | reverse complement strand
TTATTTAAGCCTAGAACTGGGGTCTAGGCTTGAAGTGTGGTAGGGGGAGGGGTGTGTGTGAGAGGATTCACCAGAGACAGAGTGGGAAGCAGAACAGGTGGATCTACTGATACCCCTCTGCCTGCTTAAGGGAGCAGCAGGGGAGACAAAGCATGCTGCTCCCTATCAGTATCCAACTCATACCTCACAGGCTGAGGGGTAGCTTGACAGTGCTGAGACTTTAACCCCTGCACCACCAGGGAGGTTCCCTTCAGTATGTGTTTATTAAATTTTAAAACCAATCAATCATTGCGTTCAAAATTCCTCCCTCCCTCTCCCCTCTTACTCTCTTTCCTTTGCTCCTTCTTTCTCTTACAATTCAACTCACAGTCCTCACAAACTAAAAGTCAATTAACCTAGAAAATTAGACAGAAAAAAATTCATACTTGCAATGCCATCAAATTTTGTAAAGTTACAGCTAAAGCAGCAAATTATTATTTTGTATATACATACATTTTTTCAAGAAGGTCTCCATGTAGTCCCTTCTCTCCCCATTTAAGAAAGACACTTGGGGGGGGGGTGTATGTGTTCTTATTTTCCCATAATCAGGTGCATAATTGCTTATTAGTAAAAAATGAACATGTTCCCATTTTGCATATGAAAATAAATATCTGGAACATTTTAATATAAAAAGATATCAGAATTTTCATTTTTACAACTCTCTGTTGTTTCTTTGGTAATGTTTCACCATAACTGGCAAGAAAGGCACTTTTCAAAGCTTGTCTCTTAATATGCTGTATCTTAAATTATTTCACGTATTTTAAAACATCAGATCTTACTTTTTCCTTTTATGATTGAAAAATCCTTTTCTATTTTGGCTGTGTCCCTCAGAATCTAGAACCAACTTTAATGTCTACTTTTTTTTTTTTTAAGATTTATTTATTTGTGCATACAGAACTGGGGTACAGGCCAGAGGCTCAGGGGCGGTGAGAGGCTTCACCAGAGACACAGTGGGGAACAGAACAGGCAGATCGACAAAGTACACTGCTCTGGCCTGCAGCGGGTGGGTCAGGAGAGGTCTGCCACACCATGTGGTCACCTCCGGGGCAGGCGGGAATCGAACTCATGCAGAAGTGGCTTTAGATTCTCAATGCTGTGCTTTAACCCGCTGTGCCACCAGGGAGGGCCCAGAAATAAGCATAATTTTTAATGACCACACCATCAAGTTTGATAAAGTTGTAGCAGTAGTAAGTAAATTTTTATTTTAAATATATGTATTTTTCATCCAATTCATCAATCATCTGGTCCCTATGGTAATATATATGTATTA
>NW_004568672.1:0-1310 GCF_000260355.1 Condylura cristata | reverse complement strand
TGCAGTGCTTTAACCCGCTGCACCACCAGGGAGGGTCTGTTTGTCTATTCTTCAACAAAAGCACACTATATTCATGTTTTTGGTTTTGCCATAAAAATTTGAATCAGACAGTGTAAACCCTCCTATTTGTTTTCCTTTTTCAAAATGGAGTTGCTATCCTAGGTCACTTTACAACTCCTTTTAAATACATCTCCTTATAAATATTAAAATTAACTTGTTAACTTCTACAAACCACTGTTAAGATTTTGGTTCTAAATGTAAAGATTCTGGGTCAAATGGTGAAATTTCCTGTCGTAAGTTAATGTCTATTCCAATGCACCAATATACTGTATCTCTCTTTAAATCCTACCTCAAAAAATATTTTAAACTTTAAAAGATTTACATAAAACTGTATACAATGTTTTAAGACAAAAATGTTTTATAAATACCATTACATAGTTGACTTCTAAATGAAAACTCATAGGTGACTGGATATTGGGTTAAATCAGTTCTTTAATGACACCCTTCATTTGGTGATTGGGTAAACTGTGGCTCTTACTCGTGAACATTGTAAAAAAAAATGAGCTCTAGGGCCCTCTCTGGTGGCGCAGCGGGTTAAAGCACTGCACTAAGAAGCTTACACCAATTCCCCATGAGTTCGATCCCTGCCTGCCCAGGAGGAGATCCACATGGCGAGGCAGACCTCAAATCTTAAAAAAAAAAAGTGATTAGTCAACTTCCCTAAAATAAAATTTAACCCAGCATCTACATACAGTTGGCAAGCAAGCACATACTCTTAAACACACACCTGCCCTTTCCATGTCTTCCAGATGCTCGTTGCTTGTTATTCTGTGGCTTTTCTAATTTTGAGGGTAAATTATCTTTCCCTCACCCTGCTAAATCCTTTGAAGGTAACCATACACTTCACTTCTTTCTTTTACTGTCCATATTATATTTACTACTATTTATTGTTTTGCTTAAATAATTATTTTAAGATCCATTGAAAAATTAACTCTAGGCAAACTTCCTTCTTTTAAAAGGTTTATTTTTAGTTATATTTACATAAAGCAACTGAGGTGCAAGCCAGAAGGGTGAGGAGATTCACCAGAGACAGGGTGGGCTGCAGAAAAGGGAGATCTACTGAAATGCACTGCTGAGGGGATGAGTGGGAGGTGACAGGAGAGGTCTGCTGTGCCATATGGGTCAGCTCCCTGGTATCAGTTACCTGGTGTGAATGGAATGATGTAAAAGTCAAATTTCTTTATATTGTTCATTTTCTTTGCTTGAAAAGACAGTTGTCCTAATATTTCTTTATACAAAGAGTTTTTTTT
>NW_004568671.1:0-1310 GCF_000260355.1 Condylura cristata | reverse complement strand
GCAGAGGTATCCTTTTATCTCAAGACGAAGACTAACACTTACAGTAGATGTAAGTGCCTCTTCCCAAATAGCAGAGGTATCCTTTTATCTCAAGATGAAGACTAACACTTACAGTAGATGGAACAGATGTTGTGATCCATAGTGGTCACAAAGTGCCAGCTAGTGCCCCAAATTTGGGATTGATAGTCATTGGCTTGGTTGGAAAATGCACCTTTAAAATCTTCTTTAGTCTGGACCCTCCCTGGTGATGCGCTGGGTTAAAGCACAGCACTAAGAAGCTAAAGCCACTTTGGCATGAGTTTGATCCCCTCTCCGAAGATGACCCACATGGCATGGCAGACCTCTACTGACCCACCTGCTGCTCCTCTCAGCAGTGGTCTTCGCCAGTTGGCCTGTTCTTCTCCCCACTCTGTCTCTGGTGAATCCTCTCACTGCTCCTGTGCCTCTGGTCTGTACCCCAGTTCTGCATGCACAAATAAACATATCTTTAAAAAAAAAATCTACCTTAGTCTTCTCTTCTTGCTACAGTTTGGTATCTGGATAATTTCATTCATCCCACTACCCAAAAGCTTAAGAAGCATTTGATATTTTCATCATGATTACTACTATAAGCACTTGAGCCTTTTTGGAAATGTTTCTATCATGTGCATGTAAGAATTAAAATTAATAATAACAATTATTTGTGAGGTTATTTTAAAAAATTCATAACATTTTATTTTACCATTTTACTAAAATATAATCAACTCACTGTGTAACCCAAATGCAATTTTGAGATAGTTAATAATCTTTTCTTTTCATTTTGTATATATCTACTTACATTACTGTTCATTTTATAATAATGTTTACTTTCTCCCCTCCCCCTGCCATCATCACCATAGCCACCCCCCCACACTCCTTCCTCCTCCCACTCTGTCCCCCTCCCCTGTAGGATCTCTGTGGTTTATAATTGTCTGTTTTGCATTGTAATAACGATACACTATTTTTCCCCTGTCTTATTTGTTTCTCTTAAATTCCTCCTATAAGTGAAACCATTCAAAGTTTTTCTTTTTCCTCCTTATTTCACTGAGCATAATCCCTCCCAGCTCCATTCATGTTCCTGTGAATGGTGTAAGTTTATCTTTTTTATTGCATTTCTTCTACTTCCCTCTTTAGGGACTAAATTTCATTCTTCTGATCATTAATTATTTTCTTCATATCATTTTTTTCCTTTATGACTTTTTTCAGTACTTTGATAATGGTAGTGTTAAATTCTTCTCTGACAGGTTGTGGAGATCTCATTGTTGTTGTGTTCTGTTGTTCGTTTTTCTTTT
>NW_004568670.1:0-1311 GCF_000260355.1 Condylura cristata | reverse complement strand
AAAACCACAGCAACCAAAAAGGCACATGCTATCTTGTGAGTGAATTCTGAGATATTTTGTTTATGGATAAAGTCAAGTTCCAGAGCAGTGGAACTCATATGTCATATTTTTGAAGAAAGGGGATTAAAGAAGAAAGTGCAGTTATATTTGCCTATGAATATAACACCTCTGAAGCTTAAGTCAGTAAATGATACTTTGGATTGTCTCTGCATGTATAACTGGATGACAAAAGACTTGAAGGAGGATTTTGGCACTGTATATACCTTTTGGTAACCTTTGATTATTGAATTGTGTTTAAGTATAAAAATAAATGAATAAATACTTTATGATAGCCCAGGGCTTCCATCCTTTATCATGAGGATACCTAATCAACAATCCCTTCATAAAATTCACATTCTGTAGGAGAAGTAATTTAGATGCATATTGATTCCTGCATTTTGTCAGTGATTTGGGCTGCTAGCGTAAACAAAGAGAGTCTAGGAGTGGAGAGGACCATGCAAACAAATTACTGTAATATCTTGTGGTAAATGCTATAGTACAAATCCAAACATCATTATATTGTCGATATCAGCAAAGGGAAATCTATAGAAACTCAATGCTCTGCCAACCCAAGTTAATAGGTTAAGATGGCCTTCGCCTGTAGGCCCTTGTAAAACACCCATGTAGTAATGTAGTTGTTAGGAAATGTGCTGTTAGAAATTTCTCCAGACTTTCAGTGTTTTGGCTTTCTTGTCCTTGAGAAATTTCAAGAAATTCTTCCATTGCTGTATTAAATGTTCTCAAAGAATTGCCATTTCAGCATTTGACTCCTCTGATGCGAAAATGCACAACGTGTTAAGGCAGCCCATAAGAACAGCTTCTGTGTCTCCTTTTGTTTTATCTCTTCTTTGCCCAGAGTCAATAGAAATGAAACTCTTAAGAGAATATAGCTTGGCAGATAGGAACTTAGGTCTGAAGACAGGCTGGTTGATTTTGAAAATGGTTTCAGAAATTAAAGATTTATAAATTAGAGCAAGTTATTTAAATTCTCCTCCCCTCAGTTTCCTCATTTGTATCAGTTGAATTTAAAAAAAAAATCTGTTATGGATTTGGCATGAAGAACAAATGAAATTATTTATACAGTTGTCACAGAAAAGTGTCTAGACTATGACAGATACCTAGTAAATGTTGGGTTATTAGAATTTTCATCATTTTCCTTAGGTTTGGTCCCACCCTAATTTCAGGATTGTTTCTGACACAATCCTAACTGAGGAATTAACCCAATAAGTAGCTTCATTGTCCATGCATTCCCACCAACATTCTATATTTAGG
>NW_004568669.1:0-1311 GCF_000260355.1 Condylura cristata | reverse complement strand
GGCAGGTGGTAACTGCCACCTCATGCTGAAGTGGCTTTAGCTTCTTAGTGCTGTATTGTAACCCACTGTGCCACCAGCAAGGGCCCTAAAAGAATTTTTTTTTTTTTAAAGGAAGATCTTTGGCTTTAACAGAGGGATAAGTGATAGAAAGAACTATTTCCAGTTGAAGTTGAATGTAGCACGTGCACACATACACCTGGCACTCACAGTGCTACGGGCTGTGGCAAATCGTCCATCCTATATGAGCCCTGAGACCTTGGTCACCTCTGCAGAGCCTCTCTCCCTCTCATAGTCCCTAACCATGCCCTACTGTGTTGCCTCAGCTTCTATCACACATGGGCCTGTTGGTTAGTTCTGGAAGAAACTGTGTTCTTTCTGTCCCCTTTGTACAGTCTGCCACCTTTACTTGGAAAATATCCAGAAACTGGCAAGACCCAGTTCAGTGGCACCCCCTTTTGAGATCTCAGTCTGGTCCTCCTGTCCAGACTGAGTTTTGTTCCCGTCTCTTGTCCCCACAGCACTTGATGATGGCTAATGCAGTGTTCTTGTCATGACCAGCGTTCCGAAGCCCACTGGCCCCATGAGGGGGGATCCTGCCCTTCACACTGTCTAGTCCAAGGCCTGACTCAGGAGCCATTGGTGATGGTAGATGTAGAGGGAGGTGAGTGGACAGGCACAAAGAGTTCTGGGCAGCAGTTCTCAAAGTGGGGGTGGGTCCAGGTGTAACGGGGTGGTCCTCAGAAGAAGGGGAGGTTCTAGGTTCCCTGTCCCACCCAAAAGAGAGTGGAGCTGAGCAGGGAGGAGAGGAATCTGGAGGAGACTGAGGAGGATACAAGCAGGATGGAGGCCAGAAGGAGACCTGAGGGAGGCACGTGGAGCAGAGAGATATGTGAAGAAGTGGCTCTTGTTTCTTGGCCCCGGGCTGGGTGAAACAGATGAGACACCCAAGGGGAGGTTCACTATGGCAGCATTTATCTGGATTTTGATCTTGTTCTTTTCCTCCCAGCCTTGTCTGGCCATTTCTGACCCCTTTCTGTGGGTCCCTGCCAGAAGGTGCTTATACATGTGTCTGGCTCTTAGGCCTTGCTTTGAGCCAATCCATTTTGGGTGGACTTTTACCCACAAGGGGTAGATAACTTTGGGTGTCTGAATTAGAAACTATATTCTTTGTCTTTTCTGTATTGCACATTAATTGTATTAAAGTTCATTTCCCTCCTAGGTATCTACCCAAAAGACACAAAAACACTGACTGAAAAAGATACCTGCACCCCCATGTTTATTGCTGCTTTATTTACAATTGGAAAAACATGG
>NW_004568668.1:0-1223 GCF_000260355.1 Condylura cristata | reverse complement strand
GAGAGAAATTTCTCTTCTATTACTGGAGTGAGCCAGGTCGCTGTGCACAGGGAGCCTGGTCGCCCAGGAGCCCCTGAAAACTCACAGGTGGGCAATAGACTGCTGGCCCGTGCTCATGCAGAGACAGCCCCGATTTCGTCCATCACCTGGGGAGAGTCTCAGGCCTCTGTGGAATGGCCCGCTTGCTGCCGCTCTTGGACAAGTAAGTGGACTGCTGAAGGGAGTTTGCTGGTTGCAAACATTTTGCCCTAGGGCCCAATCCGGAGCCTCAGGTGTGTGCCTTTGCCATTCTCTCCCACAGCCTGCCTCGGAGGGCAGCCTGACAACTGCTTGGCCCTTGGGCGGAGGGTTCAGGCACTACGGGTTTGGATTTCCCCAACTGGGTGGATGGTATTTTCTGTTCTCTCCATGCCCAACTCTTTGCATGAGTGAGGTTTACAGCTGGTGGGGTCCCACGTGAGGTTCTCTAAAGATTCCCTCCAGCAGGCCGCAGCCGGCAGCACGGGAGACCTACATCTCCAGCCGGTCCCGGGCGCCCGAGGCCCGGGAGCAATTCTTGTGCAAGGCCTGGCTCAGCTCTCGCAAGATGGCGTGTGAACTGGGACCCTGTGTCCAGGCAACAGCCTTGGGGTGCTCGCATGGAGGCGGACCCGCAGCACAGGTGTCTGGCGTCGGCCTAATCAGGCCAAGCCAGCGGCCCCAATCTTGCCGAATCTCGCGGCATCTCGCGGGGCCGGGGACAGCTAGGCTCGTCAGGGCTCCGGAGGGGCTCCCGTGACCTGCCACGACTTTCCAGGCGGCGGGCCAAGGTGATCCTTAAGAAGCCTGAGGCAGCGGAGGCGGTGAGAGTGGCGGCCGGAAGGAAATCGGGAGGGGGAGGGAAAGAAAGGCCTAGACCGAGGAGCGAGAGGCGGCCGAGGGGCTGGTCCAGGCGCGGCCGCTAAGAGGAGACCAAGAGGTGGAGGCTGCACTTGACAACCAGCATGCCCAGATGGCTGTTGCCTACACTAACCCCCAGAGCTTCCATTAAAAAAGTCTAAAATAGGGGACTTCCGGAAGATGGCGACAGAGTAAAGACGCCGAGATCACCGCGTCCAAGCCTGCATAGGAATTGAGGACTGAAAACGGACTGTAGACTCACTTACTACAAGTTTTAACCCAAACGAAAACACCCTGGACTCACTAGAAGGTAGATAACTGCGAGGGAATCGGCGATTGGGGAG
>NW_004568667.1:0-1312 GCF_000260355.1 Condylura cristata | reverse complement strand
AGGGCCAGGGTCAGTTGTTTTCTTTAAAAGATAAGATAATGGGGATGGTGTGGAAGAGAAGAAATAAAACGTGTCCTGATATAGGTTGATTTTTTTCTTTAATTTTTCAGCTTTATTTGGTGTTATTGATAAATAATATTGTTAAGGTATTTAAAGTGTACAACACAATATCTTATATGTATATATATAAGATTTGTCCCATTGAGTTAATGACAGATATATCACCCCACATGTTTACCTTTTTTTTTGTGAGACAACTAAGGTAGCAATTATCCAACATAGAACATAGTTACTATCAACTATAGTCACTGAGCTATACATTCAATCCCCAGACCTTATTCATTCTATAACTGAAATTTTGTTACATTCCTTGGTTGGTAATACTTGAAAATACTTTGCTACTCTCTTTTCTATGAGTTAAATCATTTTTTTTTTAAGATTCCATATACAGGACCCTCTCTGGTGGCACAATGGGTTAGGACGCAGCACTGCAAGCTGGCTGCAACCACTTCAGTGCAAATTCAGTCCCCCACCCCATGACCCACATGGCACAGCAGATCTCTTTTGACCCACCACTGTTCCCCTCAGCAGTGTACTTCATCGATCTGCCTGTTCTGCTCCCCACTCTGTCCTTGGTGAATTCTCTCACCCTCCACATCTCTGGCCTGTACCCCAGTTCGGTATGAATAAATAAATAAATCTTAAAAAAAAAAAAGAATTTAAAGTTTCTGTTCTTGGTTTTCATTGTAGTACCACTCCACTTTTGGGGGGAATACCTCTTGGCTTATAGTCCAGGTGGTGGAGGGCTAAAGGTTCATTCATTACTAGTAACCTCATTGAAAAAAAGATGTGTTAAACATTAGTGTAACTCTCTTCTTCAATAATGGTACCAACAGCTATAGTGTGTTACTGAGTATTCTGGTGAATTACAGAGATTTTTCTACTCCAAGCTACTACACTACAGAAGAATTAAAGTAAGAGAGGGTCTTTTCCTTTCTTTCTTTTTTGTTGAAGATTTATTTATTTATGCATACAGAACTGGGGTACAGGCCAGAAGTACAGGGGTGGTGAGAGGATTCAACTAAGCCAGAGTGGGGAGTAGAACAGGCCAACTGACTGAAATACACTGCTGAGGGCAGCAGCAGGTGAGTCAGGAAAGGACTGTGGTGCCATGTGGATCACCTCTGTGGATCAAACTCGCACCAAAGTGGCTGTTCCCCTCAGCTTCACAGTGCTGCACTTCAACTCATTGTGCCACCAGAGAGGGCCAGGGTCAGTTGTTTTCTTTAAAAGATAAGATAATGGGGATGGT
>NW_004568666.1:0-1312 GCF_000260355.1 Condylura cristata | reverse complement strand
CTGAGGGGAGCAGCGGGCGGGTCAGGAGAGGTCTGCCACGCCATGTGGTCACCTCCGGGGCAGGCGGGGATCGAACTCATGAGGAAGCGGCTTTAGATTGTCAGTGCTGTGCTTTAACCTGCTGTGCCACCAGGGAGGGCCCTTACAGTTTGATTTTAATGTGCATCCAGAATTGAAAAATACCACTCTCAGACAAAAATGCTTAGAAACAGTAGAAGTAGAGAACAAATGAGGTCTCTCTTCTGAACAAATGAGGCCTCAGGGAGGTGTCTGTCTTCACCACCTATGTCTGTGCAGACAGTGAGAGATTTCTTCATGTGAGCAACCCAACCCACAATCTTGATGGAAACACAACTTCTTGGTCAGGGACCACCTGCAGCAGACAGGAATCCTCAGGAAGAGGGAGAATGGGGAAGAGAGAGAGAGCATGACCCCCTCCCCATTTACTGCCCTATCCATGAGGGGTGCTCACCATGGACAGAAATAAACTGAGACTACCTGGTCTTTAAAGTAGCTTTCCTCTATTTTCTCTCCTCAACATAGAGGACTATGCTCATTAAATCTGTATCATAGCAGAAGTCATTTTATCCATCTCTTCTTTAAAAAACATCTGTAGTGGCCCTCCCTGGTGGCACAGCGGGTTAGAGCACAGCACTGAGAATCTAAAGCCGCTTCCATATGAGTTCGATTCCTGCCTGTCCCAGAGTTGACCACATGGCGCGGCAGACCTCTCCTGACCCTCCGGCTGCTCCCCTCAGCAGTGTACTTCGTCCATCTGCCTGTTCTGCTCCCTGCTCTGTCTCTGGTGAATCCTCTCACTGCCCCTGCAACTCTGGCCTGTACCCCAGTTCTGTATGAATAAATAAATCTTTAAAAAAAAAAAGAGAGAGAGAGAAAATGTAGAAGTTGACAAGTGATGATGAGTAGAAAAACTAATTGAAGTTTCATTTAAAACATTAGTCTCTATCACCTTTCTCTCAGCAGATTTTATTGCAACAGCTAAAGTGTCACAGAACTGCAGGGATGCAGGTAGGGTGGGGGTGGGGAGAACTGAGCAGAGTGAGAAGACTTTGGTTTGCTCAAGGAAATGGCTGGACTAAAGACTCCCAGGACCCTGCTGTCTAATTTCCACAACTGGTCTGAAACGCACTTCTTTCTCCTACATCAAGACCTGTGGTTTTCAACATTGACTGTGTGGTAGAATCACCAGGGAAGCTTTTTTAAAATGCTAGTGTCTGCATCTCAACCGCTGAGCACTGAATGTCTCAGACATTGGTATATTTTAAAGAGCTTACAGTTTGATTTTTTTTTT
>NW_004568665.1:0-1313 GCF_000260355.1 Condylura cristata | reverse complement strand
GGGATAAAATACTGGTCACCTTATCTGAAAACACACTTGAAGCAGCATATTTTATCTCCCAGCAGAAAGGACCCCACTGATTACTCAATTCTCTAACTTTACAGATGTGGGAAAATTAATTGCACAGAAAGGAAATGATTAGACTGTAAAGTTAGCTCCGTGAGAGTAGGGACCATAACTATTTCCTTACAATTGTAGTTCCCCTCTACTAATTGTCAGATAAAGCCTATAGTAGGTGTTTAATAAAAAATTGTTGAATGAACATAGAAGAACTCAGCAAAATGGGAGACTTGAACTATGTGTGATCCCTTATGAGTCTGATATTCTATTTTGATCCTCAGAAGATTTACTTAATTACTAAAAGTGCTTATGTAATATGTAATAAAAGTAAAGGAGGCCATGGACATGAAAGGAAGGTCAAAGTTCAGTAATGTCATGTTTTCTCATGAAAGAGCTGGCTCAGAATGGGACTACCATCATTCATTCATTCTATAAACATTTCTTGAGAGCCTAACCTGTGCTAAGCCCTCCAACAGGCTCCGATTATACAGATGTAAATAATAATTAGTCTTCATATATCTATGTCAGGATTCGTTCTAAGTGCTTTATGTATAACCATTCAGTATATTTGCATTGATCACTTTTATGTGCCAGGAATGTTCTGGGCAACTGGGGTTACAGGGTTAAACAAAACACAAAATTAATGTCTTCATGGCACTTATCCCTTCATCCTCATGGCCCCATTTATGAGATTGATTCTATCTTTGTGCACATTTAATAGAGGAGGAATCAAGGAATAAAAGGCACACAGAAATGAATAAGATATCACAACCAAGAGCAGAGTCAGGCTTACACCCAGGCCGTATGGTTCCAGAGACTGCTTTTCATTATTACATTCTACTGCCTTCCAGTGAGGAATTATTCTTCACACTGAAGGGACTTGTGGACTATTTGGGGAGATAGGCAAGAAAATTAACAATTGTAAAACAACAGAAATAGCAGTAGCTGACACTTAACATGTCACTTGCTATGTTCAGGTCTTTGTGTTAAGAGTTTGAATTTTTGGCCCTCTCTGGTGGTGCAGTGGGTTAAAGCACAGCACTGAGAAGCTTAAGCCACTTTCTCATGAGTTCGATCCCTGCCTGCCTCGGAGGAGATCCACATGGCGAGGCAGACCTCCCCTGGCCCGTCCGCTCCTCCCCTCAGCAGTGTACTTCGTCAGTCAGCCTGTTGTGCTCCCCACTTTGTCTCTGGTGAATCCTCTCACCCTCCGCATCTCTGGCCTGTACCCAAGTTCTGTATGAATAAATAAA
>NW_004568664.1:0-1319 GCF_000260355.1 Condylura cristata | reverse complement strand
AAAGACATCAGGGGTGGTGAGAAGGGACAGTGTATTTTTTGAATCACCACATGCCAAGTGTCAACTCTTTTGCAGTTCTCTCTTTCAAATATATATATATATATATATATATACATATATATATATATATATATATATATAAGGGAAAAGCTGATCATCTGAATTTGGGGAGGTTGGGATGAAGAATAAGATTTTGGAAGACTAAAAAAGGAAGGCTACTAGAAATATTTAAAGAAGATCTGAATTTATAATAACTTGAACATTGAATCCAAATTGTTTAATAAGAACTCCTTGGGGTTTTGGTGCTAGAAGAACCTAACATATTCCAATAACATGTGGCCAATCTGTTCTGGTTTCTTCTCTATTGTGGTTTCTCTTATTTTTATGCACCATGTTATTTTAGTATTCCTTCCCATACTGTAACTGCATGTGTATCTGGGGTTGTTTTTGTTAAGAATCTTGTCGACCTGCTGAGTCAGTATAAAAACTAAAATGTGGCTAAATCCTGGGCTGAAGTCACAGGACCTGAAGATGGGGAAAATGAATTTCCTTCTGTAACAAGAAGAAAAACAGAAGACCAATACACTGAGAACTCTAGTGTAACTTGGAATTCTTAATTTACAGTTCCCTTCATTTATCATTCAGAACTTATATACTCATAGTGATTACATCTGTTCTGCCAGCATGCAAGTGAAATTGAAAGATGGTACATATATCCCGACAGTGAGGGACAGTCATGTCACAATGGGCGTGTTAGCCACGATCATCCCCAAGAAGCTGGGAGCATGGTCACCCCTGCACAAAAGCCCTTTTCTTTGTTTAGCTCTGTTGGCCACCGTCTCTGCTGCCCAGTGTGCTGGGACAGGAGGTTTGTGCATGATGGTGGGGAGGTGGGGGGACAGGCCTGGGGTTACAGCCTACCTGTTACCCAGTCTAGGCCATGCATTGGAAATATTTGGGACCAACTCGAATCCAACTATTTTTAATTCCATTCCTAGATTTGTCTTGCACAGCATGAAGCCCCAGACAGCAAGAGCACAGATGGGTAAGGCTGGGCCTTACCCATTCATCTCTTGCCCTAGACAGCAAGAGCATAGGTGGGTAAGGCTGGGCCTTATCCATTCTTGGCTGGGCCAGAACTAGAATCTTGAAGTGTCTCCATTAGGCACTTGATTGCTCACACATCCCAAGGGATTATGATGATTGTTCCCATTTAATTTTCCAGAAGTAATGTTCCACCTACTTAGAAAAATAAAATGTAGCCACGATAGAAGTACCTGTGAATGATAGTTGGTCAGAAAAAAAATTTTAACAAGGCT
>NW_004568663.1:0-1314 GCF_000260355.1 Condylura cristata | reverse complement strand
AGAGGAAATCCTCATCTGAGAAGTGGAGATGAATACCTCTCTTGGACTGATTGATACTTTCTATTTTATGAACCCCCTCGCATAACAAAATGGTTTCGCCCAGTGGGTGGCACACAGCTGCCCCATTATTGCCACTCACTGTCACAACCAGCGCGGCTCCGCCCTGGCGGCCACCTGCCCTGCCCCGCCGAGCCGCTGAGTGGTGGCGCCGGCGTGGAGGGCCACTCACCTTTCCGGGGTGGCTCCGTGTTTTCCCGAAGCGTGCGCCAGCCTCTGAGTCAGTCCCGTGCTCAGGGCAAGGGCAGCAGGGGCAAGCCTGACCCCAAAACGCGCCTGCACAAAGCGACTTCGAGGCGCAGCACGCAGCCCCAGCTGCAGGCGGCCTGGGCGTCCTCGGGTCCACGTGCGCCCACTCACTGGCTGGGCGCTCATTGGCTGGGCGCTCATTGGCTGGGGGCTCACTGGCTGGGCGCTCATTGGCTGGGGGCTCACTGGCTGGGCGCTCATTGGCTGGGCTTCCCAGGCACTGCACCTGCGCCCCTGGAACCCTTAAAGGGCCGTTTCATTCCCGCTCTGCACTGGCAGCTGGAGCCACGAGGAAACCCAGTAGGCAAAGGAGGTTCCCTTAAATCACCATCATTACCTGCTCACCAGAAGGCAGGAAAACTGCCTCCACTCTGTGGGGCCTGAGGGGTGGGGCGGGTACCCGAAGGACTGGGATGGCACCAGGTGATGGTGCTCAGGGTGATGGGTTCTGTTCGCCCCTCCCTTTCGAGGAGGACCGCCCCTTTCTGCTTATTTCTCAGCTGGAGAGTGAGGCCTGGAAAGTGAGGCCGGGGTTACCAAGTCGACACGTTGGGGTGAACATGGAGCCGATGGCCAGGTCCCCTGGACCACACAGAGCCTGTTCCAGAGAACATACCCAAAGAAGTCACGTTTCTTTTCGGCATCACCTAGTCCAGCTGATTTTCATCTTGGAAAGTGGGTTTCCAGGTCAAAAGAGCTTGAGAAACAGATTGCTACCCATCACCCACCTCCCCCTCACACATCCTTGGAGCTGTAGAAATCATATTAGCATATTAAAGGTTCTGGAGCTTCTGGCAGTCACTATACCTGGGCTTTCAGCTTTCACCAGCATCCCTCATTTTTGATCAGCTGCATCGTTTTTTTAACATCCCAGGGGACAAATCAGACTTCAGAAAATACTGAGTCCTACCTCCTGTGTTGCAACTGGGGGAAATGAGTAATCTCCGTCTCCTCTCTAGACTTCAGGTTCTCCAACAAAGACTCCTAATGAGTTTATGGCAGAGCAAA
>NW_004568662.1:0-1314 GCF_000260355.1 Condylura cristata | reverse complement strand
TTACATATTAAAATGTAAAGTAAAAGGCTAGATTCTGCCTAATTCGGGGCTTATTTCTTATAGAATTTCTGAACTTCAATACAAATTATTAAGTAATTACTTATTGAGAAAGGTGAGGAGTGAAAGAGAATTACTTAAAGGGAGGGAAGGAGATTGACCTCTAATGTGTATGTGTAATAATCATTTTAAATGTAGAATATTACTTTTCACTGGAAATATTCAATAAGAACCTAGATGGTTACCATTCACTCATATAAAACAGATTTCTATATCTAGATTTCAATTAGCTAGCTAGCATTTTGAATACCTAAAGATTTTTATATTTCAAAACCCAATGTTTTGTTTTACCAACCTGTAGTTTCCTGGGATATTTATATAAAAACTAAGAAAAAGTTTATCTTTATACCAATTTCTATGTCAATAAACTTCCTACAAAGAAAAAAACATTTTAATGTAATTTATCTTATTTTCCCTTTACACACCTTCATTAATTTGGTTACTGTAAAAGATCTTTAAATGTCTAAAAGTGATATGGATATAGGTCTCTTCTTATCTTGGTGCTTAGTGCCCGGACTAGCAAGCAATGGATCTACCTCAGGCCTAGAATATTAAGTAATATCTGAACAATTTCCGAGGTAAATAATTCCACTAGTGCCAAATGAACTCACTGGCATAATGCTATTAAGATAGAGAATAATTATTTGAACAAATCATTTTGGTACTGTGAATTAACACTTGAGAAGAAAAACAGCCTGAAGTCGGCATGTTTTCTTTGTAATTTTTGGGCAAATTCTTTAGCCCATCTGTGCCAAAACCTTCCAATTTCTATTTAATTATGAATTCTACCAACTTTAATTAAATGGTTGCAGAATAAAAAAGAAATAATAGCTTGTTTTTCAGGGACCATTTTCATTCTATGACCTGAAAGCACAGGTTAAAATCCTTCCTTAAAAAAAAAAAAAAAAAAAACCTTCCTCAATTTTCTATATTATACTGGGAGATTAACACATTTGATACTATATAAAAATTCAAAGTTTCTATAAAATTTAAACTGAATGCGGCCCTCCCTGGTGGCACAGCGGGTTAAAGCACTGCACTGAGATACTTAAGCCACTTCTGCATGAGTTCGATCCCCGCCTGCCCCGGAGGTGACGACATGGCGAGGCAGACCTCTCCTGACCTGCCCGCTGCTCCCCTCAGCAGTGTACTTCGTTGATCTGCCTGTTCTGATCCCCACTCTGTCCCTGGTGAATCTTCTCACCCTCTGCATCTCTGGCCTGTACCCCAGTTCTGTACGAATAAATAAATAAATCT
>NW_004568661.1:0-1313 GCF_000260355.1 Condylura cristata | reverse complement strand
CTGGGGTACAGGCTAGAGGCTCAGTGGCGGTGAGAGGATTCACCAGAGACAGAGTGGGGAACAGAACAGGCAGATCGACGAAGTACACTGCTGAGCAGCGGGCGGGTCAGGAGAGGTCTGCCGCACCATGTGGATCACCTCCGGGGCAGGCGGGGATTGAACTCATGCGGAAGTGGCTTTAGATTCTCAGTGCTGTGCTTTAACCCGCTGCGCCACCAGGGAGGGCCTCTGTGTATTTTTTTTTAATACTAAGCAAACTGTAAATTACTTAGACCTGAGAAAGTCTCATAGTGTTTTCTCTAGTACTTGACAAGATATTCTTTAACATTTTGTGACCCGTTATTTTAAAATCTTGATGATGGGATTTTATTTTTCTTTCCTTAAGGAAAGTTGGAAAATAGATAAGAATATGTAGAAGAGAAAGGGTAATAAATTATAATTTTTTGCAAAAAAAAGTTATATAGAAAACATCTTATTAATGTCATTTTAGTAATTCAGTCATGTATTTTATTCAACAAATGAGTAATAAATATCTACTATGTGCAAAGACTCTAAGTTTCTGAAGGTCTTAATTATGTTTGGCAGAGAAAGCCCCATCCATTTTAAGATCCTAAGAATATAAAATTATTGTGACCAGATAAATTTCAATTTTCTTATACAGGTATCTTCTAATTCATCTAATTTCATTAGTTACTCAATATAGGATATATGGTGACCCTATATTTTTTTTATTTAGTGATTTTATTTTATTTTTTTTAAATTTAATTGACTTCCTCCAAACTGTGTCTTGTTTATAAGAAGCTTGATATTTATCAATACATACATCACAGTACATGATTACAGAATTAATGTTAACATAAGTCTTCAAATAAAAGTACGTATCTGCTAATTCAATTTGGTTTTTATCCTAAAAATAATCAAAATAGTTCTTGTCATTTGGCGCTATTTATACACTTGGCTTAATAAATAAAATTATACACAGAATAATTTCTAAAGTGTTAAGAAACTAGATTTAGATTTTTTTTGGGAGAACTTAAAGACTATATTAAATAGCACATTGTAGAAAGCATAAAAGAGATATAAAATCATTAAATTCCTCATATCAATCACTTTTCTTTAGATGTGCACTGAATTGTATACTTACAATAAGAGTGTGAGATTTTGGTTTTATTAATTTTTTTTTTTAAGATTTATTTATGTATACATACAGAACTGGGGTACAGGCCAGAGGTGCAGGGTGGTGAGAGGATTCACCAGAGACAGAGTGGGGAGCAGAACAGGCAGATCAACGAAGTACACTGCTGAGGGGAGCA
>NW_004568660.1:0-1314 GCF_000260355.1 Condylura cristata | reverse complement strand
AAAAAAAAAAATAGATACCTAGGAGTGGCATTGCTGGGTCATATGGCAGATACATTTTCAGTCTTTGAGGAATTTCCACACAGTGTTCCACAAGGGTTGCAACTGTTGAACTTCCCACTAAGTGTAGGAGGGTTCCTTTTACTCCAAACCCTATCCAAGATTTATTGTATCTGATTTTATTTTTTATTTTATGTTTTTATATTATAATAGTTTATTTCTACATCATCTTGTGCCTTTCTCCATCTCAGTTGTAATTTGGAAGTTTTCCTTCTTTTTTGATTTTTGAGACTGTGTAGAATAGAAACTAGTTCTTTTCTGAAAGTTTGGTAAAATTCATTTGTAATCCATCTGGTCCTGGGCTTTTATTTTTGGGGGAGGGTTTTGATTACTTTTTCATTTTCCGTGCTTGGAAATGGTCTGTTTAGTTGTTCTACGTCTTCTTTATCTAGCTTTGGGTCTTTGTAGAGTTGTAGGAATTTGTCCATTTCTGCTAAATCGTACAACTTGTTTGCATATAGCTGTCCACAGTATTCTATGATTATTCTTTTGATTTCTGCTGTATCTGTTGTGATATCTCCTCTTTTGTTGATGATCCTGTTTATTTTTGTTTTCTCTTCTTTTTTTTCTTTGTGAGCCTGGCTAGTGGTCTGTCTATATTGTTTATTTATTTATTTATTTATTTTGAAGAACCAACTTTTGTTTTCATTGATTTTTTTTAGATTGTTTTTCCAACTTCAATTTCATTTATTTCTGCTTTAACTTTTATTATTTCCTGTCTTCTACTGGATTTTGGTTTTTTTGTTGTTGTTGTTGTTGTTCTTCTTCTTTTTCCAGTTCTTTAGGGTGGGAGATTAGCTTGTTTCTTTGAGTTATTTCTTATTTCTTTATGTGAGCCTGTATTGCTATTTTCCTCTTATAAATGCTTTTCATGTGTCCATTAAGTTTTACAGAGTTGTGTCGTCATTGTCATTCTTCTCAAGGTATTTTTTAATTTATTCTTTGATCTCATTGATCCAGTGGTTCTCCAGCATTATGGGTTTCATTCTGCACGAAGTAGGTGGGTTTCTTGCCTTCTTCATATGGTTTATTTCTGGTTTGATTCCATCATGCTCAGAGAAAATAGTTGGTATGATTTTGATCTTAGTGTATCTTGTGATCCAATATGTGGTCAATCCTAGAGAATGATCCATGTGGATTTGAGAAAAATGTGTATTCGGATTTTTTGGGGTGCAGTATTCTATAGATGTCCACTAGACCCATGTTGTCCAGGTCCTTGTTCAGAGCTTTAGTGTCCTTGCTTATTCTTTTGTTTTG
>NW_004568659.1:0-1203 GCF_000260355.1 Condylura cristata | reverse complement strand
ATAAGAACAAACTTAGGAACTCTTTGGCTCCTGTGGAATTTATCACCAAGTGGGTTGAGATCTTAGTAGTTAGTTAGTTCCGTCAGCAAAGTAAGATCCAAGAGTTTCCTTTAGCAAACTTGGAGATTACACAGGCAAAGTATCTTATCCAGCAGAAACAGCCAGTTTGCCTAAAATCAAATTTTGGAACTATAAGGCTCTTGTGAAATTTCTCCTCAAGTTGGTTGCAATCTTACTATTTAGTGAGCAAACTAACTCCCAACTGTTTCCATGACTAAACCTTGTAGTTTCACAGATAAAATAGGTTTTCATTGAGAAACAGAGAGTTTGCTCTGAAACAAACTTAGGAACTCTTTTACTCTTTTGGAATTTATCACTAAGTGGGTTGAGAACTTAGTAGTTAGTTCCGTCAGCAAAGTAAGATCCAAGTGTTTCCATTAGCCAACTTGGTGACTCCACAGGCAAAGTATGTTTTCCTGCAGAAACAGCCAGTTTGCCTAAAAACAAATTTTGGAACGCTTGGCTCTTGTAAAATTTCTCACCAACTGGGATGAAATCTTAGCATTTCCGTTCAGTGAGCACTGTAATACCCAAATGTTTCCTTGACCTAAACCTGTGTTCCACAGTTAAAAATGGTTTTCTTTGAGAAAGAGAAAAAGTGCCTAAGATCACAGCTAGTCAAACTTAGCCTCTTGTCAAATGTCTCACCAAGTTGGTTGAAATCTTAGTATTTAGTGAACAAACTAACTCCCAAGTGTTTCCATGACTAAACCTTGTAGTTTCACAGATTAAATAGGTTGTCATAGAGAAACAGAGTTTGCATAAGAACCAACTTAGGAACTCTTTGGCTCTTTTGGAATTTATCACCAAGTGGTTTGAGAACTGAGCAGCTAGTTCACTAGAAAAGTAAGATCCAAGAGTTTTCTTTAGCCAACTTGGTGATTCCTCAGGCAAAGTTTCTTTTCCTGCAGAAACAGCCAGTTTGACTAAAAACAAATTTTAGAACTCTTAGGTTCTTGTGAAATGTCTCACCAAGTTTGTTGAAATCTTAGTATTTAGTGAGCAAACTAAATTCCAAGTGTTTCCCTGACTAAACCTTGTAGTTTCACAGAGAAAATAGGTTTTCATTGAGAAACAGAGTTTGCATAAGAACAAACTTAGGAACTCTTTGGCACTTGTGGAATTTATCACCAAGTGGGTTGA
>NW_004568658.1:0-1307 GCF_000260355.1 Condylura cristata | reverse complement strand
TGTTATTTTTTGTTGTGGTGGTGGATTATGTTAATTAATTTTTGGATGTTGAACCAACCTTGTGCCATTGAAATAAATCCTACTTGGTCATGGTTTATTATTTTTAGATGTATTGAAAGATTCTGTTGGCTAAGATTTTACTGAGCTTCTGTACAGCAAATGAGACCTTAAACAAAACAAAGAGACCCCACTGACTGGGAGAAAATTTTTGCACACAATAATAATGATAAAGGACTGATCACAAAGATTTGCAAATAGCTGATGAAACTCAACAAAATATAAAATGAACAACATCATCAAAAATTGGGCAGAAGAGCTAAAAAGATACTTCTTCAAAGAGGAAATACAGATGACCAACAGGCATATGAAAAAGTGTTCAGCATCACTTGTAAGAAGTTAAATGCCAATTCAAAACCACAATGTAATACTATTTCAAATCGGTGACAATGGCACATATTAAAAAAAATTATCTGAAAAAAAATTTGGTGAGGATTTGGAGAAACAGGAACTCTCCTTCACTGCTAGTGGAACTCTCCTTCACTGTAAACTGGTACAACTGTGTGGTACAACTGTATAGCTGTGTGGAGGGTTCTCAAACTGCTGAAAATGGAGTTTCCATATGATCCAGCAATTCTGCTCCTGAGAATCTACCTGAAGGACACAAAAACATTAATTCAAAAGGATAACTGCACCCCTATATTTATTTCTGCTCTACTTACAATAAGGAAGCTGCAGAATCAACATAAATGCTCAAAAGCAGATGACAGGATTAAGAAGATGTGGTACTCAGAGAAACTAATCAAAACCATCAACTAGTTTAGCAAGGTAGCAGGATATAAAATCAACACACAAAAGTCAGAGGCTTTACACAACAACCAATCAGAAGAAGCAGAAATAAATAAAAATAAATCCCCTTTTCAATTAAAACAAAAAGAATCAAATACCTGGGAGTCAACCTAACAAAAGAGGTAAAAGACCTATACAAAGAAAATTACAATACACTGTTAAAAGAAATACAAGAAGACACCATGAAATGGAAAGACATCCCCTGCTCATGGATCGGGAGAATTAACATCATCAAAATGGCCATCCTATCAAAAGTGATATACAGATTTAATGCCATCCCAATACAAATCTCAATGACATTCTTCAAAGACATGGAAAAAAAAATATTGATGAGATTCATATAGAACAACAAAAGACCCTAAACTGCCAAAACTCTCATGACTAGGAAGAAAGAGAATGGAGGCATTACAATCCCAAGCTTCAAGCTATACTACAAAACCATAATAATCAAAACTGCATGG
>NW_004568657.1:0-1310 GCF_000260355.1 Condylura cristata | reverse complement strand
TCTGCCACGCCATGTGGTCACCTCCGGGGCAGGCGGGAATCGAACTCATGTGGAAGCGGCTTTAGATTCTCAGTGCTGTGCTTTAACCTGCTGCGTCACCAGGGAGGGCCATCAACTAAAGATTTTTTTAATGATTAAAGGTGGAATGAGAACGACCCACGCTTGAAACTCTACATTTGTTGTCAGCAAACACAAAGCTGAATCCTCACACTGCTTACTCAAATGACATATGTCTCATACATGTTACTCTCAGCATCTTCCTTCTTTCTTCTATATTCATAAAAAGCTTTATATAAATGAAGTCTTCTATTCAGGCTATCTCTGTTTAGTTCATTTTGCTTCACATGAACCACCACTATAATTTGTTGTGAAATAATTTTAAACTTTGATTATACTATAACAGAGTTAGTAAAACACTAGTTTTGTGTCACCAGAAATTTGATAAGCACACTATTATTCATAAAATGTTTTACTTTGGGTCAAGACCAAAGTCACAAAGATCACCTCCCTAGTTAACACAAATTCATCTGGTTTTGGGTATTTATTTAGTTATGAGTCCACATGACTGCTATTTTGTCACATTTCTTTCTACTTTATCAACAAAGATAGTATGAAACATGTCATCTAGGTTTTCAATCTCAAGTTAAGAAACATAATGTATTGTTTTATTCTTTATAGGATAAAAAGTTCGTCTAAAATTTTCATGACTCTTTAAGAATGTTTAAATGCTCTTTTAAAAGCATATTATAGGTCCTCCCTGATGGTGCAGCAGGTTAAAGCACAACACTAAGAATCGAAAGTCACTTCCTTATGAGCTTGACCCCCACCTGCCCCAGAGGTGACCACACGGCGCGGCAGACCTCTCCTGGACTGCCCGCTGCTCTCCACAGCAGTGTGCTTCGTAGATCTGCCTGTTCTGCTCCCCAGTCTGTCTCCGGTGAATCCTCTCACTGCCCCTGAGCCTCTGGCCTGTACCCCAGTTCTGTATGCACAAATAAATAAATCTTAAAAAAAAAAAAAAACATATTTCGCCCTTTGGTGACAAAAATCACATTTACCAATCTTAGAAAGGCAATAAGGTCTACAACATTCTAGACCAAAAATAAACATTAAATATATATATACTGCTTCACTATTTAAAATATTTAGAGGTTTGCAACCCTAGTTAAATTTATGATTAGTGGGCCCTCCCTGGTGGCGCAGCAGGTTAAAGCACAGCACTGAGAATCTAAAGCCGCTTCTGCATGAGTTCGGTTCCTGCCTGCCCCGGAGGTGACCACATGGTGTGGCAGACCTCTCCTGACCCACCC
>NW_004568656.1:0-1278 GCF_000260355.1 Condylura cristata | reverse complement strand
CACTTCGTTTGCATGAACTGCTTCGAAATCCACTTAATACCTCTACTAAAGAGATTTTCAATTACAAAATAAGACTTTGTTTCTTTTAGCAATAGAAGTAAAAAATGAAAATATTATACAGTGATATATACTACTCCAAAGTGACCACAGTAACTTTTATAAAGTTAAACATTTAAGGGGAAATTAATTACTTTAACAGAAGAAATATACACCTTTATTGTAGATGCTTCCCTTTAAAAAAGGTACAAGCAAAATACACTAATATGCATAGTTAAGTTAGATTTTTACATGACATGGGATCTTTAAAGCATTCTATTTCTGCATATGGAAATCGACAGGACTCATTCTTTTTAAATTTGTGCTTTTGACTGGAGAGCCAGATTTTTTTTTTAATTCATTTTAGAATGTCATCTATCACAGGGCCTTAAGAAAAAAATGTGCTCAATTGATTGTAAATACAGACAACCTCATTTGCAACTACTTAGATCTCCTGGCAACCTCATGAATATGTATTAGCTAAATATACGTGAAATTGGTTATGGCTCAAATACTGTAACTGAGGATATTGTTTCTGGGGAGATCCAAGAGCTACATTAACATAGCCAACTATATAAAAATATAACATACAGATCTTTATTCAAACAAGCCAACAGTGAAAAAGCTTTAAGCCATGAATATTTTAATATGACAAAAAATATGCCTTCAGAGTTCTAAGAAAAATGGCTAAAAACCTAAAAATATTTCTAACACTCAAAACTACATTTTCAATTAGTTACCAATTATTTCGAGGTTAAGTACTTATGAGAATCAGAAAGGAATCACATAGGAAACAGGATTATAATAAATATAATATTAACCCTTCTATTTCACTGGCTTATGGAAACACACAAAACAATTATTTTTTTCCCCAGCTCCAAAGTGTGCCTCAGGACTACAGGTAGTATTACACCCCCAAAAAAAAAAAATCATTAAATATCTAATAAATAGAGCACACTAGCTACTAGCTAAGGGAGTACATGATATAAAAACCTTATGGGATATGATGGAGGTATATAAAATATAGTTATTATCATTAAGGCATTTTACATCTAACACAAGAAATTTTTTAATTAATAAGATCTAGGACACAGGATTATAATAAATGTAATATTAACCCTTCTATTTCACTGGCTTATGGAAACACACAAAACAATACAGGAGTGGGTGAAAACACACCCACTCCTGTAGTAGGTGAGGGCAGCATGATCAGAGAGATCTGGGAGCTCATGAACGATGCAT
>NW_004568655.1:0-1319 GCF_000260355.1 Condylura cristata | reverse complement strand
CTGGCACTGAAGCTGCTGTGGCCAGCTTCGAGGTGCTGTGCTTTAACCCATTGCGCCACCAGAGAGGGCCCAAATCAGAAACATTTCTAAGAAATAATACAGGGTCGTGAATGGTCGAAGAACTGTCTCCCACCTTCATTGGCCAGCATCCCACATCAGACTCCCTTGCTGCATACAAAGACAGTATCTGTGTGGCACTGAGGAGAGTTCGACAGAAAGAAATGTGATGGAAGATAGCCTTAAGAAGTTTCCACAGGTGGCTTGAGCTGGACTGCCACGAGAATGGCTTCCACCAGTGTCATGTCTTCTGGGAATTCCAGTCAGCAAGTCGCACTGAGACCCGTCATGGCCCCTGGAGCTGCTCATGCATTTGCCCATTTCAGTCCTGACCTTCAATAGCAGGATGTGGCACCTTCCAGGGCAAGGACTCTCACGGCTGCTGAGACCAGAACTGACTGCCAGTGTCCTCTCATAGAGACATTGTAAGTTTAAACCTGCTTATCACTGTTCAGAAAATGAAGACTCTCTTCAGGGCTATGCGAATACTGTAATCGTATGCAGCAAGGCAGTGACTTATAATGACCTGGCTACTAATTATTCTGTTCCTGCCATTTCTTCCCCTCAGCTCATACGTTCAGTATCTAAGCGCCAGACTCATTGTTGGTATTGAAGAAAATTTTATAGTCAAAACATTTAAAACATAATCAAGAAGCTTTCAAATGCCAAACTACACTTAGCACTATCTAGAGGATATCACTGATAATAACCCATTAACATACCCCCAGTAAGAAATCCACATGCCAATTTTAACTTTCCCTTTCTTTTCCTAATACCACTACCATTTTATTGTCCTTCAAAGATTCAGAATATTCTTTAATATTTACAAAGCATCAAATATCACTGTGATGACATTGTCTTATATTTCTGTAACACCCTCTAAAGTTTACCAATTGGTTTTGTATTTGTTACTACCTCTATTCATGATACACAGACCTCAGAGGCAGGTCTGAGCATCACTTTATAAACATACAAAGAAGCTCAAGATTCCATGGCCAGTAAGTGGTGGGTGTGGTATAATGACATACATTTTTTGAGGTATGAACCTATACCCCTAAAACATACAGTGTTTTAAATCAGATCTATCCCCAATAAACATTAAAAAATGGATTCACTAATAAAATCAGCTTCATTCAAGAAAAAAATTAAAAACTAAACCACTGGGGCAACAATTCATGAATGAGCCACACAGAGGTACTAAGTAGAAACTAAATTCAGAGCAGACAGCTTCGCAAGAGCACACATTACCTTGGTGTCACAGA
>NW_004568654.1:0-1258 GCF_000260355.1 Condylura cristata | reverse complement strand
TACAGACAGCAGACTGGCATTCCTCATAACGACAATACATGCAGTACGATCTTAATACTGCTTCACACTGGAGTGGAAAGGCAGCTCTCCCACAGCTGGGGAGGGGAGGGAGTCCTGGAACAGAGGGACCACATGCTCAGAAAGGGGACGAGCGACGAGAGGGTTGAACAACAGGCACATGGGGACCCTGAGCATTTCTGTGCACAATGAGGAGGGGACGACCAAAACCTGCCTCCTTAGACATCCAAACACAGGGGATGGGCAGAACCAGGGGACGTTCGAGTCACCTGACCACCTGAGGGCATGCGGAGGATGAGAACTGCATTAGAGGTTTGGAACTTGTCAATAAACCATTAACATGTACACTATACAGTTTATACATGTATATATGTACACATCTATATATATATATTATATAGATGTCAGTGACTTCAGTGCAGGTCTTAAATTCCTGAAAACAGAACTCTAGACCACCTCATTGTGGACTCTTCAAGGGCAATGTCTAGCCTTGTCTTCTTCAGACTATGCCGCCAGAGCAAGCACCCAATGGAGCTATCAGCCCGGATGGCAGGTGAACCGCAATCTTCAAGGCTTGTCTAAAAGCTCAGAGGAGGTGGTCTGGAAAGTTTTTGGGAAAAAGGAAAACTGTAAGTCTCTGAAGTCCTTAAATGAAAGCGAGCCAGGAGGACCGAGTAAGAGCAGCAAGAGGATCCCGGGGCAGATGGGTGGTAGCAGTCGCATTGCCCAGAGCTGTCATTTGTCGAACCTGCTACACGCAACATGTAACTCAAGTGCATAATTACATGCTGCTGGGTCCAGAAGGAAGAGAATTACCCAGTAAGCTGAGAAGGTGGGGTGGCTCAGCTAGACTCTTGGGGAGAACAAGCAAGCTCCTCTCACCAGCACCCATGGGAGGGAGACTTTGATGAGCACAAGGAACATGGAAAAAAACTGAGTGGTTTTCTAATATCTTCCATTCTATACTCAGCCCTGCCTTTTTGATTAGCTTACTCTTTCTGGTTACTGGAGTTTGATTTTTGAAGACTAGAAAAGGCCCCATGTCAACAAATTGTAGCTTAGTCATTTCAATAGGTCAGGTAACAAAGTCCAATCTGTTTTATTTCTAACCCAAATATTGCAAATATACAGAAAATTACCAGTACAAAGTTAGACACATCCGGTTTTATTTACACAATGATAAAGAAATTTGAGTGTGATTTCCATTTTGTGGAATTTTATTATGGGGTCTGGCTTTGTT
>NW_004568653.1:0-1272 GCF_000260355.1 Condylura cristata | reverse complement strand
TATATATATATATTTATATAGTTATAACATGAGTGAAACTAGAGGAGATTGTGAAGCAAAAAAAGTCAGAGTAGAAAGATAAATACTGGATGGTATCATTTAAATGTGGAATAAAACAAAGTTCCAGTTAAGGTCAAACTAACAGCAATCCCTGGAAATCTGACTTTATAACTGAGACTGAGGTTAGAAGAGCTGGAAGTGGCAGTGGTGATCCTATTATTTCTAAAACACACATATTGTAAACCCACGTCACTTCAATTAAAAGAAGAAGAATGGCAGACTGTGGTATTCTATACAAATAAGAGATTATTAAAGCAGCAAGAAGATGCAGAAATTGACATAAATTGGATCAAATGACTCAGAAAAGGTGCAAAGCCAGTACAATACTGGAAAAATATAGTTTTCAATGTAAAACTATAAAATTTTTAGAAAACCATAGGGGAGTATTGTCAAGATTTGTGTCACAGCAGTTACATCATTTTTGTAACTACTTGAGTAGTATTACATTGAATATATGTCAAAAGTGAAAGACAAATATCAGATGGTTTCACTTATATATAAATAACCAAAGAACATATGTTGGCCAAACACAACAAAAACAAATTGTAGAATCTTTCAGAATGTCCTGCTTCCATGAGGAATAGTGAAAAGGGAGGATGAATTAGAAGGAGACATGGCATTGATAGTTTGATGCAGGCTGAATGTAGCATGTGTCCATATAGAGAGGTAAAAATGTACCCACAATGCTATAGAGATATGTAAGCAACTGACAAAATTAATCTAAGACATTAAAAGTGATTTACTACAATTTAAAATCTTTTATTAAAGTTTTCTCTTCAAACTATCTTTTTAGTAATCTGGAAGACTAGGAGAAATATTTGCAAACTATTGTCCAACAAAGGATTAGTATTTAGGACATAAAATTTCAATAGAAATAAAAACTTATTAATTCAATTATAAAATCATGAAAATAGGAAGATGGTTTATAAAAGAGGATACACAATTGAAAATGGCATGTGAAACAATGTTTAACTTTGTTATCCACTAAGAAATATAATCTCAGGCCCTCCCTGGTGGCGCAGCACATTGGAGCGCTGCACTATGAAGCTAAACCAAGCCTTGGCCTCCTCAGTGCAAGTTAGATCCCTGCCCTGAAAGTGACTCACATGGCGCGGCAGACCTCTCCTGTCTCTCCTGCTGCTCCTCTTAGAAGTGTATTTTGTCGATCTGCCTGTTCTGCTCCCCACTCTGTCTCTGATGAAGCCTCTCACC
>NW_004568652.1:0-1292 GCF_000260355.1 Condylura cristata | reverse complement strand
CCGGGGCGCCTGCCCGCCCCCGCGCCCCAGGCTCTGGAAGAGGAGGGCCCCCCTGAAGGCTCCAGCTCCTCCGGGGCCCCTGGAGGAGGGGCCCCCCAGCAGGGCCTGGTGGGGGCGGCAGGGGCGCCCGCGTCTCCCTCGGGCGCGCCCGGCCCCAGGCCACGCAGGTCCCTGCGCCTGGCAGACAGAAGGCGGAGGCTGCAAGGCCTGGGGCCGGGCGAGGCTCCCCCAGGACTGATGCCTCCAGGGCACCCCCACGCCTGGCGCCCCAGTGGCTCGGCGGGGAAGGGCCGTGGCGGCCCCCAGTGGCCGGCTCTCCCCGCCCAGCCGCGGCCCATAGAAAGAGGGTCCGTGGTCTGGTTCAAATTTCAACACCACCCGTTCTGGCCGGCCGTGGTGCTGAGCGTCGACGAGACCCAGCAGACGGCCAGGGTGCTCCTGATCGAGGCAGACATGCGCCTCGGGAAGAGCGGCATCCCCGTCCCCCTGCGCAGGCTGCGGCTCCTGGACTGCGGCCAGAAGGACGCGCTGGTGAGGAGAGCCAGGAGGGCGTACGCGCGCGGCCTGGACTGGTGCCTGGCGCTGATTGCCCACTACAGGGAGGGGCTGGGCCGCAGGGCCCCCGCCGGCTCCTTCCTGGACTACTACGCCGCCAGCGCCAGCTACCCGCTGAGGAGAGCCGTCCAGGAGGGCGAGCTGCAGGTGGAGTTCCCCAAGGTGAACTACGCCGACCTGGAGGACTCTGAGGACGACGACGCCGCCGCCGCACCCCCTGGCGCCAAGAGGGCCCGCAGGAAGCTCCTGCCCGACCGCATGAAGGCGGCCCGCGACCGAGCCAACAGGAAGCTGGTGGACTTCATCGTGAGGCACAAGGGCGCCGACCGCCACCTCCTGGACGTGGTCACCGGCAGGAGGCAGTCCCGCTGGCTGGACTCCTACCTGAGCTCCGCCCGCTACGTCATCTGCGTGGAGACCTACCTGGAGGACGAAGACCAGCTGGACACCGTGGTCGGGCACCTGCAAGACATCTACCCGCACGTGGACAAGAGGCTGCTGACCCTGAGGGACGACAAGGTGAGCTTCGTGCTGGAGGTCCTGCTGCCGGAGGCCATCATCTGTGCCCTCGCCGCCCTCGAGGGGCTCGACTACAAGGCCGCGGAGGAGAAGTACCTGCGAGGGCCGCCTGTGCGCCACCGGGAGAAAGACCTGTTCGATAAGGACATCTTGAAGCAAGTGAGAAGGTCAGTCCCGCGGCGCAAGCTGGCCGAGGGACCCCGTCTGCCCCCGCCCCC
>NW_004568651.1:0-1323 GCF_000260355.1 Condylura cristata | reverse complement strand
AAAAAAAAAATGAGTAAAGGCCTCCCTGGTGGTGCAAGGAATTAAGTGCAGCACTATGAAGCTATCCACAGCCACTGCAGCACAAGTTCAATCCCTGGCCAGGGAGCTGACCCACATGGTGCAGCAGACCTCTCCTGTCTCCCTTTCTGCTCCCCTCAGCAGTGTATCTCAGGAGATCTGCCTGTTCTACTCCCCAGTCTGTCATCTGTCTCTGGGGAATCCTCTCATCACCACCCCCACACACACACCTCTGGCATGCACCCCAGGTCTGTATGCATAAATAAATAAATCTTAAAAATGATAAATAAAGTCACGGAAGCATGGGTAACAACCTGAACTTGCACATGGCATCTGAGGGTTGAGGGCAGCCTTGTGACTCTGAGCTCCTAACCCGTGGGACTCGGTGCTCTCTCCAGGCAGACAATGTCAGAATGAAGCTGAACTGTGGAACACCCAGTTGTGCCCCAGAATTGCTCAAAGTTTGACAATGCCCCCCTTCACCCCCACATTTGAAACTAGAACTCTAATACCAGTTGCTATAAGGGGAGGAAAACAAAAAAGCCTTTCCTTTACAATAAATTCCCTTTAACATTGAAATTAGTTGTAGTTTCTAGGACTAACATCTAAGAGTCTTGACAAATACACTGCGGTTGGAGGCCAGGCCAGCTCCCACATGCTCTTATTCTAATTCCTCCCTCTGTGCTACTCTTAGCTGTTGGGACTGCGATAACAGAGTGCCTCGACAGGGGTCACTGATAAACAGATTCTTTCTCACACGTCTGGAAAGTGGGAAGTCTCAGGTCAAGGCACCAGCAGATTCGTGCCTGGTGAGAGCCTGCTTCCTGACTCACAGGGGCTGTCGTCCTTGCTTTTATTTATGTATTTATTATTAAAGATTTTATTTATTTCTTTTTGCATATAAAAACTGAGGTGCAGGCCAGAGGTGTGGGGCTGGTGAAAGGATTCACCAGAGACAGACTTCAGAGTAGTATACATGGATTGGCTGAAATAGGTTTACAGTGCATGGTGGGCCTTGGAGTTGGTAGCACTGAGACTTAACTGCAGGCCACCAGGGAGAGCCCTGGGTTGCTTTTTGAAGGCCACTATTCTCATCCTGAGAGTTGCATCTTCCTGATATGGACACTTCCTTAAAGCCCCACTTCCTGATCTCCTGATATACCACTGGGGATTAGGGTTCTGATGAATGAGGTTGGGAGCAACACAGACATTAGATAGATAGATAGATAGATAGATAGATAGATAGATAGATAGATAGATAGATAGATAGATAGATAGATAGATAGATAGATAGATAGATAGATA
>NW_004568650.1:0-1325 GCF_000260355.1 Condylura cristata | reverse complement strand
AGAGAACGAAAATTAAGTGGATGACTTTAAATATCCAATGATTTTCTTTATAATTCAGTATAAATTTTAGTGAAGTATGTGGGGGAAAGGCAGAGTTCTGCCCCTTTTATGGTTAGAGTCTGCCTTTCTATATTCTCTTAGTGAAGGGCTGCCTCATATACTAATATAAATACAGTTGTGTGCAGAATACGAGTCAGAGAAACAGGTCATTTATGTTATGTAACAGTCACTAAAAATTTTTCGACAAGTACTTCTGTATGTAAAATATGAAGAATGTTAATACACGAGCATCTCTAGAGAAAAGTATAATCTCAACTTTGACTTCGTCTTTCTGACTTTTATTTCACATATTGACTATTATTTTTTATTGAGATAATGCTGGTTTACCATATATGATTTATTTTTTTATGCATTAAAGAACTTGGGTATAAAAGTATAGGGGGAGAAGATTCACCAGAGACAGAGTGGGGGAAAGAGTAGGCAGATCTACAGAAATACAATGCTATGGAGAGCAGCAGGCAAGACAGGAGAGGTCTGCTGTGTCATGTGGGTTATCTCTCTGGCTAGAGATTGAACTCATGTTGCAGTGGCTGGCAACAGCTTGATAGTGCCGTATCTTTAATTCTGTACCACGAGGATGACCCATATTATATATGATTTAATGATGTAAGTTCACACCTCTTTGGATGTATGTTACCATATGTCACCACCACCAAAACACACATTATTCCCAAAGACATTCAAGCATTCAATTCTATGATTAGAAAACGCTTGAAGACCATATTGCTCTTAGCAAATACATTCAGGATAGCATACTGGTGGTGACTGAGATAGGCATTAAGTGATTTATCTCTTATTTATTGAACTTTAGGAAATTTGGATAAAAATGGGATGACAACTTAAAAATAAACACCCCCCTCACTTTATATGATACACTGTATATCACAAAAAAGCTGTCAAGATTCCAAATCATTATGACTGGCTTGTTCTTTTCTCATTTCTTTCATTACACTTGAATAAGCAGGAGAGCAGTTCAACAGTCAGGTATAAAATGGCTTAGATGATTTCTGCACTCCCTTTCCAAATTTTACCTGTATCTCTTCTGCTAACCTTCCCTGTAACTTTGCAACTGTTCCATGGCTATGCAAGTAAGTGTGGTCCAACTCTGAAAGTTACTCTTTGATCCTTCTCCTTATCTTGCAACAAGCTATTTCCCTATTAGAATTTTATGAGGACAATTTTATTAAACTGCAGTAAATCTTAAACTTCAAAAAGTCTTTTTAAATCTGTATAATACTTGATATTTATGTTCTCAGAGTACTTTT
>NW_004568649.1:0-1291 GCF_000260355.1 Condylura cristata | reverse complement strand
CAGGAGAGGTCTGCCGCGCCATGTGGTCACCTCCAGGGCAGACGGGAATCGAACTCATGCGGAAGCGGCTTTAGATTCTCAGTGCTGTGCTTTAACCCGCCGCGCCACCAGGGAGGGCCCAAAAGACTTCACTTTTATGATAGCTTTCAGGCAAAGTTTTCCCCTTCGTTGTAGTTTCTTTTTCCTTCAACATTGTTTTTTAATTTTTTATTCTTTAAAAGTGCTTATTGAGTGTCCAGGGCATACCTACTGATGTGAAGCTCCCCCATACGAGACATAGTGCCCTTCACGCGTGTCTTCAGTCTTTGGGAAGAGCTGGAGATTCACAGTAAAACCTTCATTATAAAGCATATCTTCACCTGTGAGCCATCTTCTCTTCCAGATTCTCAAGTCCTGGAATCCAGCCTGTCTTTTTCTGAAGATATTAAAGATATTTGCCTAAATTCTAAAGTATATGTCTATTTAGACTTAGATTTCCCTTTTCTGTCCATTTAGGGCTCTAAAATAATGTGTGTAATTCCACCCAAATTTCCTTTCTATTGCCAACATTGTCTTTGTAGACCAAATTTAAGTCTCAAGATACAGGGCCTCCTGTTTTTGCTATTCCTACCTTCTGAAAGACAAAACTGCCAGCAGGGGAATCAGACTTCATCAGATACGCTGATTTTAACCACTTAGAGAGGGCCTTTCACTACTCTAGCTCCCTTCAGAGCCAGTTTTATAATTGAATCTATCCTATTTTTCTTTTTAATTTGGTACAGTAGCTTGCTTTAAATCCCACACCTATCTCATTCTTGCCTCCTCTAAATGTTCCCCTTTGACTTCCATCCTTAGGTGATGGATTACAACTTTACTGTGTGTTCTTGACATTGGGGCATTAAAACACTTCTTTCCTAATAGGTTTGCATCTTTAAACTGAGACCTGTCTTTAATTGCCTGTATCTCTGTGGGGGTTAAATGGCACACATTGGTTATAATTATCAGGTCAAGTTTGTCTTATGTTAAATCCTGAGGTTCATTGAAACCCTCATCTTCTACAAGTTTATTAGCATCTGATCATACAACTGTCTCCCTTGTGAACAGGCACCTTCTTCATCAATTTTTGTATGTTGTAACCACTTTCAGTTTTCCTTGGGTGTTTCTCTCCCTTTCACTATTTTTTTTTAAAGATTTATTTATTTATCCATACAGAACTGGGGTACAGGCCAGAGATGCGGAGGGTGAGAGGATTCACCAGGGACAGAGTGTGGAGCAGAACAGGCAGATCGACGAAGTACATTGCTGAGGGGAG
>NW_004568648.1:0-1326 GCF_000260355.1 Condylura cristata | reverse complement strand
AGATGAGAGAACCAACTGATAATCTGATGTGTGAAAAAGCTACTGGGGAAAATCAGTGTAGGCTGGAGACACGGGGGTGAAAATATTTGCCAGAGACTGAGAGGAGAACAGGGAAGGCAGATTTATTAAAATACTCTGCAAGGGAGCAGGGGGAAAGACAGGAGATATGCCTCTCCTCGAAAAGAAGGCCTTGCGGCTCTACACTATTTCAGAGCTTTCTTACTTGCTTTCCCAGTTTGCAGCGAGAGCTGCCGGGACATGCAGTCTTGGGTGTTGGCCTTTGACACAGACTCCATCGTGTCCTGCTTCTGCATTCTTGGACCTGGGCTGTTTTTTCTGGCCAGAATGGTGGGTCTTACACCCTGTTCCAGTGGCAAACTTAAGGCTTCCCTTATCAGTTCCAGCCTCATTCCTGTTGCGCAAGGACTGGGGCCTTAGTTTTTAAGCTCCTGAAACAAGAGCCTGACAAAGGGACATCACCAGATAGAGCTGAGCAATGTGTGCGGTTGGAGCATATGTATCCCGCAAATGGCTCCTCGCCCTTCCCCTCCTCCCCTCCGTTGACAGGCACCACCACAGTGCATAGCCCTGCCGCTGGCTTCTTTCTGCGCATGCTCCCACAGCACGTCTATGTGAGGTCCGTGCACGTATCTGAATACCCACGTGAGCGCACCTGCGCAGATCCCGCCCAAGCAACGTGCCCCAGGCCACCATGTGCCCAGGCCAGCAGAAGGAGGGTGCGGCGAGAAGACACCAAGTCAGGTGTGAGGTGAGTAGACTTGCCCCTGGGAGCTAGCGCGTGTCCCTCTGGCGGGCTGGAACCCCTGAGCTGGCCCGAAGCCCGCCCCCATGGAGCCGCCAAGCTTGAGGCCCAGGTCGCCCCAGCCAGTATAGGTGGGGAAAGAGCTGCAGGGTTTTAGCAGCTGAGCAGAGTCGATCTTGAAGTGTGGGAGACCGCTGGCAGATCAAAGCTGTGTGACTGTCTCATCTTGCAAGCAGTGGGGACAGCAAGAAGAGACGTGGCGGTGGTGTAGGACAGTGGTGAGATAGTGGGAGTTTGGCCCGTAGGGCTCTGACTAGCAGCGGGGTATCTAGATTGATGGTCTAAAGTGGGTGAGGCAATAGTGGTGGACCAGCATGCTGTCCTGGGAGCAGAGGTTATAGGACCCGAGGAAGGGGGCCCTGATGGTCCCTGGGGTGGGGGCTGTGCTAGGTGTCTGTGGATGGGAATGCAGTGCAAGGTGCTTGGTTTGGGATCCAAGGGTGTGGGTGCTGAGGTGGGGTCCAGCTCAGCAGGGAGGCTGTTTCAGGTTTTTATGCTTTCTT
>NW_004568647.1:0-1328 GCF_000260355.1 Condylura cristata | reverse complement strand
GCATAGTGAGAAATTTTTTTTTAAAGATTTATTTATTCATACAGAACTGGGGTACAGACCAGAGATGCGGAGGGTGAGAGAATTTACCGGGGACAAAATGGGGAGCAGAACAGGCAGGTTGACGAAGTACACTGCTGAGGGGAGGAGTGGGCGGGTCAGGAGAGGTCTGCGCGCCAATGTGGAGCTCCTTCGGGGCAGGCTGGGATCGAACTCATGCGGAAGTGGCTTAAGCTTCTTAATGCAGTGCCTTAACCTGTTGCGCCACCAGGGAGGGCCCCATAGTAAGAAATTTTAACGTTGGAAGCAACACTGTTGTAAACTAATGCTACCTCAATTAAAAATATTCCCAGTGGGCCCTCCCTGGTGGCGCAGCGGGTTAAAGCACAGCACTGAGAAGCTAAAGCCGCTTCTGCATGAGTTCGATTCCCGCCTGCCCCGGAGGTGACCACCTGGTGTGGCAGACCTCTCCTGACCTGCCCGCTGCTCCCCTCAGCAGTGTACTTCGTGGATCTGCCTGTTCAGTTCCCCACTCTGTCTCTGGTGAAGCCTCTTACCGCCCCTTAGCCTCTGGCCTATACCCCAGTTCTGTATGCACAAATAAATAAATCTTTAAAAAAAAATATTCCCAGTACTCACACAGAATTGTGACCACTTGACACAATTGACAGAATTGATACAGCTCAAGTTTTGGTTCTCCCTTTTAACAATCAATATTTTTAAACTAGTGTTTAAACAAGGGGCTGGAGGTAATTATTTGTCCTACAGGAAGCTCCAATGGACTTAGCTAGTGAGGAATGCCTGTTATTGGTCCTTGTGTGTCAGGACTGACTATATAGTTGAAAATCTCTTAAGTAACTCCACATAGAATACAATACAATGTTTACTTACAGGAGAGAGGAAAGGGAAGTTGTGATCTACATACATATTGTTAGAATTATAGCGATCTTGATTTTAGAATTTTAATCATGGTGCTAATAAAAAGCAAGATGACTTTTGGTTGGTATATTATTAATGTTTTTCAAATTCTCCACAAACAGTTCACTCCTTTACTGTGCACTAGGAGCACAGAGCAGGGTAGGCGGTGGATCTAAAGAGGCAATCAGAAGGCATCTTACCCAAAATATTATGAAACAAGAGCCTTCCAAGTTAGTGCCCATCACCCCTATGTCATTGCTGTTTCTCACCCAGTGTTTTTCTGTTTCTTGTCTGTCTGCATGAGATCGTGAAGCCCGTTAGCCTTTCCTAACAGACTTTGTGACAGTTGTGCACTTGAGATGAGTGGCTGAGTGGCTGAGTGGGAGAGATCATAACAAAACAGAGGAAGATCT
>NW_004568646.1:0-1328 GCF_000260355.1 Condylura cristata | reverse complement strand
CACTGCTCAAGCTAATGACAAAGATACATTCTTTCAAGTACAGGTGAAATTTTTCTCATTTTGAACACACATTGTTGCTAAAAAATAACTTGTAAAAAATTCCAAAAACTAAAACCACTCAGAATTTTCCTGAGCATCTCACTTCAAACTAGAAATTAATAACAAAAAAATAGCTAAATTAGCAACAAATGTCTGGAATCTAAGTAATAATTTCTAAATAGTCCATCACAATGGAAATTTTCATTCTTTAGTTCGTAAATGCCATAGCAAAAATGTCTGATAAAACTAAATCTTTGCTTAGAAATTTACACATTGATATTAGAAATAAAAGGTTAAAAATCAGTAATTTAAGCATTCATCTGAGAAATTTAGAAGCGGAATAGCAAATTAAATGCAAAATAAGTAGAAGGAAGGGAATCATAAAAACAAGATCAGAAATTAATGAAGTAGAAAACAAATGCACATTAGAGAAAACCAACAAAGCCAAAAATTGAGTCTTCGAAAAGAAAAATAAAATGCATAGATCTCTAGCAAGAATACCGAAAAAAAGAGGAAAAACACAAATTACCTATATTGGATATTTAGTTCACCATAGGCCTTAAATATATTCAAACTTTGATAATATAATATTATAAGTTCCTCTGGCAAAAATACTAGAAATTTAGGTGAAATAGAACATTTTCTGGAAAAGTACAATGCACAAAAGCAAAATAAAATATAGAAAATCTTAACATCTACATATCTGCTAAATTAACTAAATTCTTCACACAAAGAAAACTCTAGACTCAAATAGTTTCATTGGTGAATTAACCCAGATATTTCAGAAATAAATAATATCAATATTATGCAATCTAAAAAAAGAGAAGAAAATACTACATTCTATTAAGCTACCCTAATTTTAATACCAAACCTGATATTAAAACAAAACTTCTGGCCATTCTCTTTCAAAGGCATGATTCAAAAACTCTAAACAAAATATTAGCAAATTGAATTCAGTGGTTCCAGAAAGGATAAAGCATCAGGAGAAGTGGGTTTACTCAAAATGGCAGAGATTTTTTCACAAATGAAAAGCAATTGCCTCATAAACATAATAAGTAAGTTCACTTACTACTTATAAAGGGGAAAAATCTTATGGTCATCTCAATAGATAAAAAAATTAATAAAATCTAAAATCCATTTTTGATAAAAGTTTTTTGTAAAATAGGACAGAGAAGTTGTAATTTTCATAGAATATCTTGAAATATCTAAATATTTAAATTTCTAAATATCTAAAGGTTCTAGAGTTATAGAGAAATATTAGAAAGTTTCCCCTGAAATCAGAAATGAGA
>NW_004568645.1:0-1328 GCF_000260355.1 Condylura cristata | reverse complement strand
CAGGATGACAACTGCTTAATGAAGTAACCATCTGTAATTTCATACTGGGGATGTGTTCAAGTATCTGTTAGCATTTTGCATCTGGGGAGTTAAATATTCTATGAAACTTAAGATCACCCATTTCTTTTTACCATTTTTGTGGTAAGACTAGAGATTTTGGAACCGCAAATGATTTACACCATATTTCCATGGGACCAGACTCTTCTAGATCTCCCAGCTATTTATTTTTTTATTTCAGGAAATAAAAAGCAGAATCTTCTTATAAGACAAATTAACCTGTTTTCTAACTTTTTTTTTTTAATCTACAAAAACAGGGATACAGCTCAGAGGTGCAGGGGTGAGAGGATTCTCCAGAGACAGAGTGGGGAGCAGAATAGGCAGGTCCACTGAAACACACTGCTGAGGGGAGCAGCGGGCGGGTCAGGAGAGGTCTCTGCGCCATGTGGTCACCTCCCAGGCTGGGAATCCAACTTGCGTTGTAGTGGCTGCAGACAGCTTCATAATGTTGTGTTTTATAACCCATTGCACCAGCAGGGAGAGCCTGTTTTCCAACTTTCTAACTGACCTTCATGCTGTTTTCATACACCCTCAAGTGTCTATGAAGTAAGTGCGTGCGCTGTGAGAGAGAAAAGGCAGGTCTTTGTGTCTGTGTTTGTGGGGTGAGAGGCGGCAGCTGCCTCATGTAGATTCACCACAGGAGTCTGTGGGCTACAGATGTCATGACAGAGAAGGGACCGTAACCCAGCTCTGTGGATGGTGAAGAACTCTACTGCCAGTCTGTGTGTTCAACTCACTACGCAAATCCAGCTGGAACTGAATTGTGAAGGCGGCTTCTTTGGGGTGCTAACCCCCCAACATCTCCCAGACTGCCGGCTGTCTGAGTAAGGCTCACCTTAAAGAGTCGATTCCTTCTCTACTTTATTGGCATTTGGTGGAGACAGGTGGACTGAACTCCAGTCCTCCGGGGAGGTCAGGGGAAAATATTTTTGGAAAATGGAATATTTACCAATGGTCCTTGAGACAGATGGGGTATAAGTAGATAGATGCCTAACAAATGAACAAGAGGGGCAGGTGGTGAAAGGAGAAGGAAAGACAGAGATTAGCAAAGGCTGATCTTTGTGCTAACTCCACTCTACATGAGATGCACCAGCTTCATAGTCAGCATCATCAGTTCTGCCACATTTTCAGTGTATAAATAGGTTTATTTGCTCTATAAATCACCTCAGAAGTGACTGGCTTTCAATAAAATATCAAAAAATTAACATTTATAATTCATGTGTTTCACCGGAATACAGCCCACTCTCAAATACCTTCTCCATAATTACATA
>NW_004568644.1:0-1291 GCF_000260355.1 Condylura cristata | reverse complement strand
AAGTAAACTGGGTTCAGACAGCTCAAGGGATAATGTTTTTATTATGGTTGGATTTTGCCAAACTGGAATCCTTTCAAGACTATCATCTGACTTTGCAGTTTACTCTATAAAGTTATGGGACCACTTCAGTTTCTTCCTTAGGACAAGCCCACGATATAGGTATCATCTGATTTTTTTTAGCTGGGTGGACAGGGGCCATTTCTGTCTTGTTCATTCCTCTCCACCCCACTCTGAGACAGACAAACCTTTTTGAGTGAATGAATCAAGTTTTAAAGATGGGGAGTCTAACATGGATATGGTCACTGTAATGACAGAAGTGAGAACCTTCTGACATAGAAGCAAGTCTTGCTATAAGACTCTCAAAATCATAGTTTTCTCCGACCCCTCATCCTCTGCTAACCAGGATGGGCTCCCTAACTTTAGCCGAGACAGCTCCAGGGGGTGGGAGATAAATGCAGCAGGAACTGTGTGACAAATACAGGGAGGAGGGAGTCAGAGGAGGGACTGGAGGAAGGGAGAAGGCAGGGGCAGGTGTGAGGGCCAGGTAACTGGGCAGCAGGACCGTTCCCAGATGAGTAAAGGCCCAGAGCCCCCACTGGGGCTGGGAGCAGGCACAGAACCTCCCTAAAAGTTGCAGGGAGGCACTCCTGGACCCCTCTGGCCCCCGGCCCAAAAGTGCTGCCCCACCCAGCCCAGCCCTGGGCGCTGCTCTTCTCTGCTAAACTCCCTGGCAGGCCTCACTGGGGGAATCCAAGTCACCCTGTCCTCAAAGGAGGGTCTTTCACCAGCTCTTCACTAAGGTTATCACCTCCCCAGAAATATTTATTCTCTTCGCCCCACCCCCCTGTGGATGAGGTTCCCAAGGTCCTCACAGCTCCCCCACGTATCCTCAGATGTCCCTCCCTTCCTTATAGATGGTCAGCTCAAGGCATGCAGGCAAGCCCCTCGGGAACGGACGCAGCACCCCTCCCCCAGAAAGCACTCAAAGGCCCTCCCCGGGACGCTCCCCAACCTCTCCAAGCCCCCGTCTCCGGGTCCCAGCGAGGCTCCACAGCCTAAAAGCATTCCGCACCCCTTCCTTCCCCTCCCTCGGAACCCCCTCCACCTTTGACGCCCCCTCCCCCGGAACGCCCCCTCACCTGACCATGCCGTACGCGCCCTCGCCGATGTACTGCAGCTGCGTGTAGCGCGGGCCCACGTCGAACGGCTGCCCCTTCACTATCTCCACTTCCCCCGGGACCCCCCTGGCGACCCCATCAGCTCCCCGGGGCTCCCCGCCCCCGCCCCCCTG
>NW_004568643.1:0-1333 GCF_000260355.1 Condylura cristata | reverse complement strand
TGGATAAGATGCCTGCCCTTGGGGGTCACTCTGGGCATCTCCCTAAGGTGTCCAGCAGGACTGAGCCTCCATCACCTCACTGGCTCCCTTCTCGTCTTCCCTACCTGCCCTCCCGTAGCCCACCTCGGGCCGCACGCCCAGTCCCAAACCCGTCACTGTGGCCAGAGAGGCAGAGTCTGAAAGGCCAGGCACAGGACCCAGACGGTCGAGCAGACCCACATGAAAGATGGGCTGAGGGGAGCGGAGGGCATTCCTGCAAGAAAATCAGGATCGTTTCCTAGAACACAGAATTCAGTGGTGAACAGAAAGGGCAGACGCCTGCTGGTGCGCAGTGAGAGGGCGTGTCCGCCTGGGTTAGCAGAGCATGGCCCAGGGTGCCCCAGAGGGAGAGCAAAGGCTAGGAGGATGGGGGAGTCGGAGCGTGTGGGACACAGGGGAGAACCAGCACCAGGTGAAAGGTGAAAGCCACCCCAAAGTGACTCAGCCCTGGGCCCGGGGGAGCAGGACTCAGACCCTCACCACGACCTTGCTGAACGCGTCCCAAAGGCTGGCGGCTCTGCCACCCCAGCTGCACGTCTGTCCTGGCACAAAAGTTGATTGTGGGGGTGCACCAGCCCGCCTCTGGCCCACCTGTTTCTATACCCCTGGCTGGAATGAGGGTGTCAATGGGAACCGGCTGAAGAAAGGTACCTGGGTCCCCGGGCACCTGCAAGTGCCCCTATGCACCTACCCAGCCCTGGCGTCAGGGGAAGCATTTTCCAGAGTCCGCGCCTCTGAGCTCTTAGTCCTGCAGAATGTTCCTGCACTCGCCCAGGGCTGGTGGAAGAGGGCTGTGATTCTGCCTTCGGGGAAATGTGGAAAAGGATAGACTAAGTCAAGTTGAACAGGCATCTACGTTGGGACTTCTCAGGGCTTCATCTCGTGTCGCATCGGGCAACACCACATTGATCAAAGAAACAGGAGTCGTGGAGCAGGCTACATAATGCAAGATGGTGCCAAAGAGCAAGATCCTGGCCTTGTTATTGGCAGACGAATCATACAGCATTAATCATGTGGGGAAGTAAAAAGAAAGGGAGAATTAGAAGAAGCTGGGGGAAAGGTGGAGCTGTGCATCTGCTGATGGTTTGGTATGTAGAACAGCCCTGACTCTCCGGTCAGGATTTCAGTCTTATCAATAAGGCATTTCACTGATCAGCTTCTGGGGTCCTTTGTTATACATCAGTCAACGGCCCCCTGGGCATTCCCGGTCGTATCTCGGGATGCAGACCCTTCCCAGGGTGATCTAGCTTCCTGCTCTTAATTGACGTGCCTCACAGGGTTGGGCTCTTAGGAC
>NW_004568642.1:0-1333 GCF_000260355.1 Condylura cristata | reverse complement strand
CTGTCATCTAATTCCTAACTTTTAAGGCCTTTATGTTTTTCAAAATGCTATAAGGGATATATTCCTCACTGGTCTCGTTGTAAAGTGACTTCTTGTTCTTTTGTCACTTCCTGAAGTGAAAGTATATTTCTGGCCTCATTAACTGTAAGAGACTTAGGGACAGGATAAAGGAGAAGCCTAAACATTCTGAGAACTAGGATAATATGACTCAGACATCTAGTAGTTCACTGAAATGTGAGCTCCCCATAAATATTAGAGAGTTATACCAAGAAGGAGCCACTCAGCTTCCCTTGCATCTAAATGGAGTCTTGTATCTGATTTTTATAATGTAAAGTGAAGGAAAATGATGTGTGTCATTTGTAGGCCCACTGATAGGAAGCAGGCCTGACTTTTCAGTGCTTTCTTTCCCTGTGTGCTTGCTCCTTGTAGAAGCTTCTGAGGACATAGGGAATGTAAGAGCCAAAAGGTCAAAGGAGAATGGATTTGTGCATTGTGTAGGGAAAAGTGAACCACTAAACAAAAACAATGTCATTGGACTGTGGCAGAAAAAATAAAGTTCTATTGTCTTTAACCACTCAAATTTATAGAAATTAATGTCATTGTCACTGATACAGGTAGAAATCTTGGTGTTTTCATACTTGGAAGAGTGACTCCTGTTCACTCCAGAACTGGAGGAAAAGCTGTTAAAGTGTGGTTTATAGCACCAACACCTTATGACTTGGAGAACTCTGCTCTACAAAAGATCTATGTTATAATTAATTCCTTTAGCAGCTTCCACAAAATGCTGACCATAAAACGCAGAAGAGCCTCAGCAGGGATTCCCATGGAAGGTTTTCTTCCATGGGAAATAGTATCTTTCTAGTAAACATGCCTGCAAAAGAAACTTCCAGGAAAGAGAGTGGAGAGAGTGCAAGGGTATTCTTTTTTTTTTCCTTTTTTTTTTTTAAAGATTTATTTATGCATACAGAACTGGGGTACCAGAGATGCCAGGGCAGTGAGAGGCCTCATGCAAATGTGAGAATAGATTTTTAAAAACTCATTACATAGTAGATACTTGACTATATTTGAATTTTTATGGCTATTTTGCTTCTTACTGCATGAAATAATATTAAAACAAAGAACTTTTATGACCATCTTGTGGACTAGTTACACATTTTATCTCTTAATTTGTAGCTTCAATAGTGTTTCTCAGTAAGATATCATTGCATTGTTCTAGTTTTTACATGATAATGAGATGATTTTTAACTTCTCTCTATTGAAAAAAGAAAACAACTTGCTCCCCTCTCCCAAGTGCTATTTTTATTTTATTTTTTGAAGCATTCTTATGTGTAGC
>NW_004568641.1:0-1326 GCF_000260355.1 Condylura cristata | reverse complement strand
CTCTACAAAGAAAATTACAAAACACTGTTAAAAGAAATACAAGAAGACACCATGAAATGGAAAGACATCCCCTGCTCATGAATTGGGAGAATTAACATCATCAAAATGGCCATCCTGCCAAGAGCAATATACATATTTAATGCCATTCCCATAAAAACCTCAATGATATTCTTCAAAGAAATAGAAAAAATGTTGTTGAAATTCATATGGAACAACAAAAGTCCTCGAAAAGCCAAAACCCTCATATCTAAGAAAAATCAAAATGGAGGCATTACAATCCCAAACTTCAAGCTATACTACATAGTAATCAAAACTGCATGGTACTGGAACAAGAATAGACTTACAGACAAATGGATTCAAATAGAAAACCCAGATATAAACCCACAAGTTTTTGGACAGCTAATTTTTGACAAAGGAACAAAGAAGATACAATGGAACAAAGAAAGTTTGTTCAGCAAATGATGCTCGGAAAATTGGGAAGCTACATGCAAAATATCAAAAATCAACTCAAAGTGGATTAAAGACCTAAACATAAGAATGGAAACCATAAAACACCTGGAAACAAAGAAGGGCCAAACACTACACAACATGCACTTCAGCCAACATCTTTAAAGACATAGCACCCGATGCAACAGTAGTGAAGGCAAGGATAAATAGAAGGGACTACATCAAGTTAATGAGCTTCTGTACAGCAAAAGAGACATTACAAAAAACAGACAGCCCACTAACTGGGAAAACATTTTCTCACACAAAACCAGTGATAAAGGACCGATCACACAAATATACGGAGGACTGATGAAACTCAACAAAATAAACAACCTCATCAAAAAATGGGCAGAAGAGCTAAAAAAACACTTCTCCAAAGAGGAAATGCTGATGGCCAACAGACATATGAAAGAATGTTTAACATCACTCGTAATAAGGGAGATGCAAATTAAAACCACAATGAGGTACAACCTCACCCCAGTGAGAATGGCACATATTCAAACAACTAGGTACAACAAATGTTGGTGAGGATGTGGAGAAAAGGGTGCTCTCCTGCACTGCTGGTGGGAATGCAAACTACTGCAACTACTATGGAAAACTGTTTGGAGGTTCCTCAAACTGATTAACATGGAGCTTCCCTATGACCCAGCAATCCCACTCCTAGGTATCTACCCAAAGACACAAAAACACTGATTCAAATAGATACCTGCACCCCCATGTTTATTGCTACTTTATTTACAATTGCAAAAACATGGAAGCAGCCCAAATGCCCAAAAGTAGATGACTGGATAAAAAAGAAGTGGTACATATATACAATGGAATATTACTCAGCAACCAAAA
>NW_004568640.1:0-1315 GCF_000260355.1 Condylura cristata | reverse complement strand
CCCCAGTTCTGTATGAATAAATAAATAAATCTTTAAAAAAAAAAAAAAGTAAGTGTGTGTGATCATGCTTAGTGAGATAAGACAGAAAGAGAAAGAAAAATACCGGATGGTTTCACTCATAGCAGGAGTATAATGGACCAGGCTAGAAATAACAAAAATAATGAACAACCATATACCAGAGACATTTTGTGGGGATGGAGTGGGGAATGGGATCAAAAATGGGGGGGGGAGGGGGAGGGGAATGCACAGGATTATGGTGATGGCACACGGGTGACTTGGTGATGGGAAACCCGCGGGGATTACAATTGAGATGGAAAAAACAAATGTACAAAATGATGTAAAAATAAACTTTTGTAAAATAAAAAAAAAAAATTAAGTGCATGTGTATAATACACACACACACACACACACACACAAACCCTACTGGCATACAAAAAGGATGCTGAGGTGACTATATTAATATCATATAATGAGTTAAAGTCAAATAATGCTACCAATCTTAAAAGGTCTTTTCTTGGTCATAAAGAGGTCATCTTATCAAGAAGATATAAAATCTTAAAAAGCTTATGTACCTATTTATAGAATTTCAGTTATATAAGCAGAACTGATCAAGTGCATGGAGAAATAGAAAAAACAACAATAACAGTCAAGAGACTTTAATATTTATTCCTCTCTCACTAACTGCTTGAGTACATAGAAAATCAGGAAGGATACATTAGACATGAAAAACACATTAACAGGCCCACCCTGTTGGTACAACAGGTTAAAGCACAGCACATGGAGATATCCGCAGTCACTGCCGCAGGAGTTGGTTCCCTCACCAGGGAGCTAACCCACATGGCATGGCAGATCTTTCCTGAACACCCGCTGCTCCCCTTAGCAGTGCATTTCAGTACATCTGCCTGTTCTGCGCCCTACTATGTCTCTGGATAATCCTCTCACTGCCACCTACCCCTGCACCTCTGGCGTGTACCCCAGTTCTTGTATTCATAAATTAAAAAAAACAACAACAACACTATTAACACGCTTTACTAACAATATAGACTATTTCAACCAACAACACATCAAAATGCATCTCTACTCTAGAAACTATAGAACAATAGCCAACAGAGAGCACATTATATACCACAAATAACCCTCAATAAATTTAAAGAAGTTGAAGGCATAAAAAGTTTCTCTGAATACATACATAGTGGGAGACTTCAACAAGCCACTCTCAACAATGGACAGATCAACAAGACAAAAAATAAGTAAAGACACTAAAGCTCTGAACAAGGACCTGGACAACATGGGTCTAGTGGACATCTATAGAATA
>NW_004568639.1:0-1230 GCF_000260355.1 Condylura cristata | reverse complement strand
GGGGGCTGCCAGGGCTGCCCCGTGGGGGCACCTTTGGGGACCCCCGGTCCCCACCAACGACCGCATGGACACCAGCAGTGTGAGGACGGAAAGCGTCTTCCTGGCCCTGACCCGGAGCTCCCGGCCCCCAGGAAGGGGCAGTGGCAAGGTGGGTCCCGCAGCAGTCTGGGGGCGTGCGCCCGGCAGGACAGCGCGGATGGGGGTGCCATGGGACGCCTTGGGCCTGCCACGGCCATGCCGCATCTACACTCCGCTGGAGCTCCCAGGCAGCCGAGATAAAAAGAGAAAGATGGAGGACGAGCACTTCCCGCCGCCTGGTGCAAGGGCCCGCGGGAGATCCCAAAGCCCTGCGTTCAGCTGCCAGAACGCTGGTGGGGAGACCTTACAGCGGACAGTTTTCAGGCTTTCAGGGGAAGATGGTCTTTCCCAGGGGAGGGTTCATAACAATCTTTTGCGTCTTCACCCTGGGGCACCCCCCTGAGAGAAGGCGATTCTGGCTCACGTGAGTCTGAGAAGGATCAGCCCCGCAGTCCGGAAGGCCGGTGCCCAAGAGCTGGATCCACGATCGCTGGCCTGACTGATTCATGGGCGCACCGAGCTGGGGCAGGCCGGAGGCCAGGGGCGGCGAGCGGCCTCGCCCGAGACAGCGGGGAGCAGGACAGGCAGATGGCGACGTGCACTGCTGAGGGAGCAGCGGGCGGTCAGCAGGGGTCTGCCGCCCTGGGGTCACCTCCGGGCGGGGGTCGAACCCACGCGGACGTGGCTTTAGCTTCTCGGAGCTGTGCTTCTCCCGCCGGCCACCCGGAGGCCCGACGTGATTGTCTTAAACACAGAAGAGACGATGTCCCCTGAGGCAGCCTTGGAGTCGGTCAGAATCACGGGCTTTCCGGGGGCCCGAAATTCCCACGCGACCCGAATGTAGCTGAAACGGTGCAGGTGTGCTCAGACCCCACGCTGGGCCAGGCGGGGCGCTGCTGTGGGCCCCGCTGGCCTGCGTGGATCCCCGTCCACTCAGATCCCGGCAGCACCCTGACCCCAGGCTCCCTGGGGCGCCCGTCTTCCAACAACGGTCTCAGGGCGCGGCTCCCGACACCCACATCTGTGGCCAGGCGGGAGGCCGGGCTCCTCGCACGTGGCTCCTTCCGACGTGGCTCTCGCGGCTGACGAGGCTGCCGAGTCCCTGCCTCAGCTCCCTGTCTGAACACCCCCACTCTCCCCCCCTCCGGGGGG
>NW_004568638.1:0-1335 GCF_000260355.1 Condylura cristata | reverse complement strand
TAAATCTTTTTTTATTTTTATACATTTTTAATCTGCACTTTTTGCATCCTTGTGTAGAACCCATGGAATTCCCACCACCAGGTCACCCGTGAGCCCTCTGCTGAGGGGAGCAGCGGGCGGGTCAGGAGAGGTCTGCCTCGCCATGTGGTCTCCTCTGGGGCAGGCGGGGATCGAACTCATGCGGAAGTGGCCTAAGCTTCCCAGTGCTGTGCTTTAACCCGCTGCGCCACCAGGGAGGGCCCCATATTTTTACTTTTAAAAAGAAATCTAGCTCATTAAAAAACATAAGACTTCAATATTTTCAGTGTTTATTGAGCATATCATTTACGTAAGAAGGACCTGAGCGAGGTTTTGGAAGGTTCCTCACCTGGGCAGTGAGGTGGGACTTAGACATGAGAGAGGACCCATGGGCAGTGGTCTCCACAGGCCACACAGTTTACCCGAGCAGTGAGATTTGTGGGTGATGGGTGCACAGAGAGCAGAGCACTGATGAAGGGCTTAGAGAAGAGATGATATTTTGCTGAACGTTGATGCTTTCATGAACTCACTCAAATCTAATGTTGCATGTTTACTTCCTGCTGGGCCAACTGGCACCAGGTGTTCAGAGGGGGAAGGCCCAGGCCCACACTCATTATGGGTGGAGAAGTGTGAGAGGATCGTGAGCTGGCAGAGACTGGGCTTGGCCAGAGGAAGCTGCCCTGGCCATGATCTGGATGTCGGGGAGAGCGCTGGGCTCAGTGTCAGCACCAAAGGAAGCCATCTTCGCCCCCAAGAAGCACGTTTGGGCCAGGGTTAACTGCGGGGCTCTGCTCCAGAAGCCAGCGCTCTAGCCACCGATGCTGCGCCCCTCCCAGCATAGCCTGGAGCACGAGGTTCCCCTAAGTGCCCAGACCAACTTTGGGGGTGGAGAGGGGACCAAACTGTTGGCGAGTGTCCCTTAGAGGTAATGAGTCTTTTCCCAAATTAAAGTGTCTTAAGCCAGAAACATCAGAGATATACACTATTACTAAGTTTGAGCTAAAGTAAAAATTTTTTTTTTTAAAGATTTATTTATTTGTACATACAGAACTGGGGTACAGGCCAGAGGCTCAGGGGCGGCGAGAGGCTTCACCGGAGACAGAGTGGGGAGCAGAACAGGCAGATCAACGAAGTACACTGCTGAGGGGAGCAGCGGGCGGGTCAGGAGAGGTCTGCCATACCATGTGGTCACCTCCGGAGCAGGCGGGAATCGAACGCATGGGGAAGCGGCTTTAGATTCTCAGTTCTGTGCTTTAACTCGCTGCGCCACCAGGGAGGGCCGAATCTTGATTTTTAACTGAGGATATCCTGAAAAGA
>NW_004568637.1:0-1335 GCF_000260355.1 Condylura cristata | reverse complement strand
TCTTTTCAGGATATCCTCAGTTAAAAATCAAGATTCGGCCCTCCCTGGTGGCGCAGCGAGTTAAAGCACAGAACTGAGAATCTAAAGCCGCTTCCCCATGCGTTCGATTCCCGCCTGCTCCGGAGGTGACCACATGGTATGGCAGACCTCTCCTGACCCGCCCGCTGCTCCCCTCAGCAGTGTACTTCGTTGATCTGCCTGTTCTGCTCCCCACTCTGTCTCCGGTGAAGCCTCTCGCCGCCCCTGAGCCTCTGGCCTGTACCCCAGTTCTGTATGTACAAATAAATAAATCTTTAAAAAAAAAAATTTTTACTTTAGCTCAAACTTAGTAATAGTGTATATCTCTGATGTTTCTGGCTTAAGACACTTTAATTTGGGAAAAGACTCATTACCTCTAAGGGACACTCGCCAACAGTTTGGTCCCCTCTCCACCCCCAAAGTTGGTCTGGGCACTTAGGGGAACCTCGTGCTCCAGGCTATGCTGGGAGGGGCGCAGCATCGGTGGCTAGAGCGCTGGCTTCTGGAGCAGAGCCCCGCAGTTAACCCTGGCCCAAACGTGCTTCTTGGGGGCGAAGATGGCTTCCTTTGGTGCTGACACTGAGCCCAGCGCTCTCCCCGACATCCAGATCATGGCCAGGGCAGCTTCCTCTGGCCAAGCCCAGTCTCTGCCAGCTCACGATCCTCTCACACTTCTCCACCCATAATGAGTGTGGGCCTGGGCCTTCCCCCTCTGAACACCTGGTGCCAGTTGGCCCAGCAGGAAGTAAACATGCAACATTAGATTTGAGTGAGTTCATGAAAGCATCAACGTTCAGCAAAATATCATCTCTTCTCTAAGCCCTTCATCAGTGCTCTGCTCTCTGTGCACCCATCACCCACAAATCTCACTGCTCGGGTAAACTGTGTGGCCTGTGGAGACCACTGCCCATGGGTCCTCTCTCATGTCTAAGTCCCACCTCACTGCCCAGGTGAGGAACCTTCCAAAACCTCGCTCAGGTCCTTCTTACGTAAATGATATGCTCAATAAACACTGAAAATATTGAAGTCTTATGTTTTTTAATGAGCTAGATTTCTTTTTAAAAGTAAAAATATGGGGCCCTCCCTGGTGGCGCAGCGGGTTAAAGCACAGCACTGGGAAGCTTAGGCCACTTCCGCATGAGTTCGATTCCCGCCTGCCCCAGAGGAGACCACATGGCGAGGCAGACCTCTCCTGACCCGCCCGCTGCTCCCCTCAGCAGAGGGCTCACGGGTGACCTGGTGGTGGGAATTCCATGGGTTCTACACAAGGATGCAAAAAGTGCAGATTAAAAATGTATAAAAATAAAAAAAGATTTA
>NW_004568636.1:0-1289 GCF_000260355.1 Condylura cristata | reverse complement strand
TACTTCGTCAATCTGCCTGTTCTGCTTCCCACTCTGTCCCTGGTGAATCCTCTCACCCTCCGCATCTCTGGTCTGTACCCCAGTTCTGTACAAATAAATAAATAAATCTTTAAAAAAAAAAAAAAGGGAGGAGGAGAGAGAAAGGGTGTCAGGAGTATAAGGGTTGGTGGGAGAAAAAAAAAATTCATTTCAATAAAAAAATAAAATAAAAAGAAGCAAAGGCTCCCCCACCCACCCCCAAAAAAACGGTAAAAGAAATCAGGCCCCAAGTGATGTTAATATTTTTGAATATCGCTGCATTAATAGAACCTTGATCACCATAAAGGCGGGCTTTGGGGCAAGACAGCAATATGAATGAGTTAGTATAGAACACAAGAAGGTTATTGGACCTTAAAACCTGGAGAGTAATAAGATCTCTCACCCATATGCCTTTTCCTAAAGAAGGGGGGGGGGGGGAAAAGCAATACATTAATAGTCCAACTTATAGAGAGACACAATTCAGATGTAGCACTAGCAAATCTATGTTCTCTACCTGTCTCTGACACAACTTATCTGGAGTAACTAAAGTTAAGCAAGTTGCATAACTTTTTTCTACCTCAGTGTTCTAACCATAACATAATTAGAAGCATCACTGTGTGAAATATGTAATTTGATATGAGAAAATCATTTTGTAAATGCTAACTTCCTAACAAACACTGGTTCTTAATACATGACTATTATGCTAACAGTTATGCATACTTCCAGTAAAGAGAGACAAAGAGGCCATTTAGCCAAAATTTTGACTAATCAAGACATAAGTATCAGAGATATTGCCATAGAATATCTCTTATCATTTTTTGTGTGTACCAATCTAGTACAGTGTGCTATTATGCTTCTATCACCAGTAGTAAGGAAAATGGAGACTTATTTAAAAAAAAATTAGGATAGCATGATTCTGCTGAACTATTAAAACGAAACTGATGTAAATTTGGAAGTTTGTGAATTCTCTTTAACAACATGGTCTACTTGGGCTTCATATTTTATTAAAATGCTTTTGGCGGCCCTCCCTGGTGGCGCAGCTGGTTAAAAAAACAGCACTAAGAAGCTAAAGCCGCTTCCGCATGAGTTCGATCCCCGCCTGCCCCGGATGTGACCACATGGTGTGGCAGACCTCTCCTGACCCGCCCGCTGCTCCCCTCAGCAGTGTACTTCGTGGATCTGCCTGTTATGCTCCCCACTCTGTCCCTGGTGAATCCTCTCACCCTCCGCATCTCTGGTCTGTACCCCAGTTCTGTACAAATAAATAAATA
>NW_004568635.1:0-1335 GCF_000260355.1 Condylura cristata | reverse complement strand
AATTCAACTATTCCCAAGGGCAACTGAACCAGAACCAAAGTGTTTTAGATCTGAAAGAAATCTTAGAGAACTTCTTGTTCAGGCTCCAGTTTTCTAGATCTGTAATAATGAAGTGACTCACTGAAGGCAGCAAGGTTTGTTCTCTGAGAACAGAGTAACCACTCCTGTCAATTGAGTGATCTAAACTTTTGCTATTCAAAGTGTGGTCCGTGGACCAGCAGCATGAGCATAAACTGGGAACTTAGAAATGTAGAACCAACCAGAATTCCCAGCTGTGTTAAAGTTCCAAGCATCAACTAACACTGTCCCTTCCAAACTTTTGAGTGTCTAACTCTGGACCTGCATTTATCAAACTGTTTCAAATGTTAAACAGCGGCTGTATCTGGAAAAATATTTCCTATTCAAATGTGGCAAACGGTTCAAGCCATATTTACAATGTGAAATTCACAGTAAATATAATTAAAAGACTGAAGGCTCTAAAGTACTAGTAAATACAAATTTTAAACCTGAATTTTTCAAATATCTTTGAGCACAAAATGCATTTTTTAAAAAGCGTTGTATCTTATAACATCCTATGGTTCAGACTTTTGCAATACATCAGTAAAGAATAGTCAGTTTCGACCTCACAGATTTTTGGCTCTCAGTACTTTAGGTATACTGGATTAGTGAGGGGTCCGTATGAGCTTGCAACAAATGAGATTAAGTTTCTAAAGCACCACCTCTCTGAAAACAGCACAGTTTCTCATTCGTGTGATTTACCTGTGGTTTAGTCTAAAGACAAAAGAGATGCACAGACTTCTCCAGGGTTAGCCGGCCAGTTAGGGCGGACCCCGGGGTAGGACACAGACACCCCAAACCACGTCCTGGCCTCCATGTCTGAGTCCTTTGTTTTTTTCGTCTGACACAAACTTCTCAAACATGTATGTGCCCACAGGAAACCTGTGGCTCGGTATGGATTCAGGGGTACCTCGGAAGCTCCCAGGAAAGGAGGGGGACCTTGTAGTTCTGCTGTAATTCGAAGGCGCACTCACTGTGACCCCGGGAAAACACTGTCAGGCTGAAGAGCTCAGGTGGGTCCGAGTGGCCCAGACCCAGGCGGGCGCCACCCGCACGGAGGTCCCCCCCTGCCGTCCCCAGCCCAACGCACCGGAGTCCAGACCGCGTGCCAGCCCCCCGCCCGGGACCTCGCCAACAAGCCTGGGGCAGCGGAGGAGACGGCGGGAAGGGTCGTCGCCTCCGTACCTGTCTTATCAGGGGCTCCGCGCCCGGCTTCGGCCCCACAGGCGACCGACGCCCAAGACCTTGCCGGTTCCGCCCCGCCCGCCCCGCCCCGCC
>NW_004568634.1:0-1337 GCF_000260355.1 Condylura cristata | reverse complement strand
CATGGTGTGGCAGACCTCTCCTGACCCACCCACTGCTCCTCTCAGCAGTGTACTTTGTCAGTCGGCCTGTTCTGCTCCCCACTCTGTCTCTGGTGAAACCTCTCACTGCCCCTACACCTTTGCATACAGAACCCTAGTTCTGCATGCATAAATAAATAAATCTTTTTAAAAAGTCTCTGGGTAAGACTAGCTGAATGAGAAAAAGACAACTTTAAATATATTACTAGTTAATTATATGACCCTTAAAGACAACTTTATGATTTTAATTGCCCAACCCTTTTGCTGTGAAATTTGTTTGCTGCTTCATGAGCATGTTTCCTCATATGGACCTCATAGTCCATACAGTATACTCTTAAGACATCTTTATTTATTTATTTATTTTTAAAGATTTATTTATTTGTGCATACAGATCTGGGGTACAGGCCAGAGGCTCAGGGGCGGCGAGAGGCCTCACCAGAGACAGAGTGGGGAGCAGAACAGGCAGACTGACTAAAATACACTGCTGAGGGGAGCAGCAGGCAGGTCACGAGAGGTCTGCTTTGCCATGTGGGTCACCTCCTGGCCAGGGATCAAACTCCTGCTGCAGTGGTTTCATTAGCTCCATAGTGCTGTGCTTCAACACATTGTGCCATCAGGGAGGGTACTCTTATGTATATTGTTAAAAACTACTTTTGTGGTGTAAAGGAAATCATCACATACCCCTCTGGCTTCTTCTAGGCAGTGAAATAATTAAACAAACATGATACAGATTGATAAGAGAAATAGTTAAGAAGTTTAATGAGAACATGTCTAACTTCTGTACACATGAGAGAGACCTAGCAGGATGAAGTAGCTTGTCCACTGGACTTCAAATGGCACATTAAATAGATGAGCTAAGGCAGAGGACTCTGACGGGAAGACGGAAAGGAAGGTCAGTTAGGATCTTTAGCAGGGAAGGCACAGGAGACAAAGACATATAAATTAGGTTCTCCCTTCTACTTTGAACGAAATAAGATTAGGTTTTCCCAGGAGATGCCCTGGGAGAAGCTTATATGTAAATATACTTTTTCAAAGGCAACCTTTGCCTAACCTTCAGAGCCCCTGACATGAAATCAACATTTCACAAAAAGGCATTTTTTGGGTGGCGGTTTTTTGCTGCCCTATCATAGCCCAAACAATATTTTGCTAAACCAGCTTTTTTTTTTTTAAGATGTATTTATTTATTCATATAGAATTGGGGTAAAGGCCAGAGATGTGGAGGGTGAGAGGATTCACCAGAGACAGAATGGAGAGCAGAGCAGGCAGATCAACGAAGTACACTAATGAGGGAAGCAGTGGGTGGGTCAGGAGAGGTCTGC
>NW_004568633.1:0-1297 GCF_000260355.1 Condylura cristata | reverse complement strand
TGGCCCTCCCTGGTGGCGCAGCGGGTTAAAGCACAGCACTGAGAATCTAAAGCCACTTCCGCATGAGTTCGTTCCCGCCTGCCCGGGAGGTGACCACATGGTGTGGCAGACCTCTCCTGAACCGCCCGCTGCTCCCCTCAGCAGTGTACTTCGTCGATCTGCCTGTTCTGTTCCCTGCTCTGTCTCTAGTGAAGCCTCTCACCACCCCTGAGCCTCTGGCCTGTTCCTCAGTTCTGTATGTACAAATAAATAAATCTTAAAAAAAAAAAAAAAGGTATAGCTCAAGACAAAGAACATGAACATGATTATCATAGCTACTAACGCTAGAGCTAGTAAATAGGGTTAACAATTCCCATAGAAAAACTGGACACTAGATCAGAGAATGAGCCTCTGAACAAGTCACTCTGGCAGAAGGGAGAACTGTGAGGCCTTTGGTCAAAAGAAAACATTAGCACTTTTCTTCATCAATCTCAACATGATAGAGATATGCAGCTCCTGCTTCATGGTTTCTAAGCTCACAGTATGTCCTTCGGAATTACATTTCCATCACACATTAACAGAATTCTAAAGTCACCTATAACCTATGTTTATCTCAATTCATTGGCTTTCCACAATTTTTATATCATCACTTCTCCACAAAACCATCCTTTCCATAATTATTTTCTACCCCTCTTAAAGTAGCTCTCCTATGGTCTTCCTAAACTCATCCTCTAACTGCCAGACTGTCAATTTTCTTTCATGTTCTCCTCTTTGATCTAAACTACAGTCTACTATGTCCTTCTGCCAGAAGGCATCTTCATTCAAATAGCCTGCTGTTGAACCTAATGTTCAAGAGTAAACTCACCAGTATTTCCTATATTCCTCCAACACATACAAATCCTACTTAGTCATCCTGAATATTGTCATCCCAATATTCTTTGCACAGACTTAGCATGGCTCTCATAGACCAGCCACTTGCATGATCACATCAAGTCTCCCTTCAGAACATCTTGAGTCCTCCTCCTTGCCCTACTCCAGATGTGTTTGCTATTGCCCATTAATCTCATTACTGGCAGCACCAACACCTTTTTCTTCCCTAGTCTTTTTTTAAAGATTTATTTTATTTGACATGTCTTTTGCAGCAACTTGGATGGAGCTGGAAAAGATCATGCTTAGTGAGATAAGCCAGAAAGAGAAAGAAAAATACCGGATGGTTTCACTCCTAGCAGGAGTATAATGGACCAGGCGAGAAAATAACAAAAATAATGAACAACCATATACCAGAGACATTCTGTGGGGGCGGAGTGGGGAATGGGAT
>NW_004568632.1:0-1312 GCF_000260355.1 Condylura cristata | reverse complement strand
AAACTAATATGGCTGTGAGTGCTTTATATTGACGAGCGTGAACAGGTTCATCACAGCATTCCACACATTGCACACACACACTCACACACACACACACTCACACACGCACGCACACTCACACACACACACTCACACCCACACACTCACTCACACACATACACACTCACTCACCCACTCTCACACACTCAGTCACACACACTCACACACTCACTCACACACGCACACTCACACACTCACACTCACACCCACACACACTCACATACACACTCACTCACACTCACTCACACACACTCACACACGCACACTCACATACATACACGCACACACTCACACACACTCACTCACACACACTCATACACACAATTCACACACTCACTCACACCCACACTCACACTCTCACACACTCACACACATACTCACACACTCACACCCACACTCACACCCACACTCACACACCCACACTCACACACACTCACACACTCACACTCACATACACACACTCACACTCACATACACACACTCACACTCACACACTCACACACATACTCACACACTCACTCACATACACACACACTCACACACCCACACTCACACTCTCACACACTCACACACACTCACACTCACACCCACACTCACTCTCACACCCACTCACTCACACACGCACACTCACATACACTCACTCACATACACACACTCACACTCACACTCACTCACACCCACACTCACTCACTCACACCCACACTCACTCACACCCACACTCACTCACTCACACCCACACTCACTCACACACCCACACTCACACACTCACACACTCACACTCACATACACACACACTCACACCCACACTCACATACACACACTCACACCCACACTCACTCACACCCACACTCACTCACACACCCACACTCACACTCACACACACTCACACCCACACTCACACCCACACTCACACACGCACACTCACACACACACTCACATACACACACTCACACTCACTCACTCACACCCACACTCACTCACACCCACACTCACACACACTCACACACTCACACTCACACACACACACCCACACTCACATACACACACTCACACCCACACTCTCACACACTCACACTCACACACACATACACACACTCACACCCACACTCACACCCACACTCACACACGCACACTCACACACACACTCACACTCACTCACTCACACCCACACTCACTCACTCCCACACTCACACACACTCACACACTCACACTCACACACACACACACACACACTCACACCCACACTCACATACACACACTCACACCCACACTC
>NW_004568631.1:0-1340 GCF_000260355.1 Condylura cristata | reverse complement strand
CACCTCCTAAATTAAAGATGATGAAAAATATATAGCCAATGGGCTCAAACAAAGTGAGTCAGATTTTAGTCAACCTAAGAAATAACTTTCTGGGAGAAGCTGCATTTTGCCGAGCAGGATGACGACGGGCTGGGGCACGGGAGGGGCAGTTCTCCATAACCAGTGGCTGAGGTTATGCTCAGGTTTCCCTCGCTGGCATAAACTGACAGTACAGATTTTACAATATGCCTCTAACAGGAGCAGGATCAGAATTTGTTCAGCATCTCCAAAGAAAGCTACAATTATTTCTCTCAGGTCCTACAGTTGTTTTTAAGGCAAGTTAAGTGCCTGCAATGGAAATGCACTGTGTTTACTTTAGACTAAAGGTTTAGAAATTGGGGAATAACTGGCCTAGAGGGAATGTCACCAGCTCAATCTAAAAAAAGCCGTAGATATCTTGGGATGACTTGGCTGCATAAGAGTCGTTGCCAACAAGCTCCATTCAGGAGATCTGATGCAATGTCACAATCCAGTTCATTCAAGCTTTATAAAAACTTATATATAACGGAAGTAAATAATAGTCAGGGCCAAGGTGTGAAAATAATATGATGTTGTTAAAGAAGAAAGCACACTCATACCTTCTCCTGCTGGCCAAACATGGAAGGTGAATAGCCATAAGTTAAATAATGTAATTAATTACTAAGGGAAGTTAAGATTTGCTCACAGTGAACTATAGTCAAGATAGCCTGCAATAATCAGTATTTGATGAGACATTTAGTCATAAAAAAAAAGTCCACATGGAAGCTACACAGTAAAAATAAGGAATAAGAGGGCCCTCCCTGGTGGCGCAGCGGGTTAAAGCACTGAGAAGCTAAAGCCACTTCCACATGAGTTGGATTCTCGCCTGCCCCAGAGGTGACCACATGGCGCCGCAGACCTCTCCTGACCCGCCCACTGCTCCCCTCAGCAGTGTACTTCGTCGATCTGCCTGTTCTGTTCCCCACTCTGTCCCTGGTGAATCCTCTCAACCTCCACATCTCTGGCCTGTACCCCGATTCTGTATGAATAAATAAATAAATCTTTAAAAAAAAAAAAAGAAATTCTATCATCTACATACCATTTTGATATGGCTGACACATATTCTTTTTAATTAAATTCATCAGTCATTTATATGCCTATATAAACTTGGGGTTACATTTTTCTCCATTTGTATATATGCTTGGTTCCCTCTCTGCCAAATCTTGTCTGCTATATTACCAATCAAAAATAAGTGATACATGTGTGTATTCAAGTGAAGCTGCATTTTGCCGAGCAGGATGACGACGGGCTGGGGCACGGGAGGGGCAGTTCTCCATAACCAG
>NW_004568630.1:0-1342 GCF_000260355.1 Condylura cristata | reverse complement strand
TGCTTTAACCCGCTGCGCCACCAAGGAGGGCCCCAAATTGCCATTTTTAAAAGTGAAGCTAGAAGGCTGATATCTTTCTGTGGGCACAGGCTTGTCTTGTTGGACAACACTGTAGAGACTTGTAAGGATCTAGCCATTTTCTTTGCAGACCCCAAATACTGCCATGTATCTGTTCGGTCTTTCATTCTTGGGCAGCGCCCCAGCATTATACTGATCACTGAAAAGAGTCCTCCCATGTCTTGCTCAGTGACAATCAGCCTGGATGTCAGTGTCCTGGAGCGGGTCAGGGAGGACGCTGGGCTTTCTTTGGTGAGTGTGTAGACTTTCACTTAATCCCTCTGTTTTTGGCAAGGTCCCTCATACCCACGCCCAGGTGACCTGGTGTCAGTGCGTACAGAGCTTCCCAATCCTTTGAAGGGTGAGGATGCTAGTTGCCTTTCTCTGTGGGATGGAAGAAGAGACTTGGGCTCTGACTTCTGCTGAGGAAGAATCCTGATCATTCTCCTTTTTCCAGCTCACACTGGGGTGAGAATATCCTGCCTCCTGGGCCTTTCAGCTCTTCAGTATGAAGTCACTCCTTTTGGAAGCTTCCTCCCACAGGGTGTCTCTCTAGTCTGCTTTCTAAACTCTCTTTTGCTGTTGTCTTTCCTCTAGTTCGCTTTGTCCCTGTGGGATGTTCTTTTTTGCCCTCTTTGCTCCCATTTTAGTAACATTTCAGGAGGAAGAAAGGGTAGCCCCTGTCTTTTACTGCAGTAAAAGAAATCGAACACCATTTTAAAAACTTTAAGTCCTTTAAAGGGTGAAGATGCTAGTTGCCTTTCTATTGGATGATGCAAGAAAACTATGTGAACCTTTCCTCAGAGGCCCATCATGGAAGACGAAGCCTTGGCCTTATATTGGAAACTTGGTGAATAGTTAAATGTGCATTTACATTTAGCTCAAAGTAATATGCTCAAGTTATGTATGTGTAATATTAACGTTGCTTACAGTTCTCCATATTCATTGGATTTTTAAATTAATCAACTTATTCTGTTCCTGATTGACATACCAGATAATCTCTTTTGTATAACTTTAATAGCAGATGGAAAAGAGGGAATAAAAGTTCAGGGTAAGCTACTAAGAAAATTAGTTACCTATGGAGGTGGGACTGAATATCGGGGGTGAAGGGCTACCTGCTGGTTCTCTTTTTTCATTTATTCATCATTTCAGATTTATTCTGTGCTGGTTTTGGTAAATTGTGGTTTTAAGGACTCTGTTAATAACCTAAGACGTTGAATATATTAGTTGTGTCACTTCCCATAAAACGGAAAACACTTCCAAGAGTTTAAGTCTGTTCCCTCCA
>NW_004568629.1:0-1231 GCF_000260355.1 Condylura cristata | reverse complement strand
GTTGCTAAGTTTGTTAATAATCAAACTGGTTGTTTCTCAAAAAACACTTGGATGTTATCTGCCGAATGAACTAAGAAAAATACTAAGATTTCAGCACCCTTGGTGAAAATCTCCCAGGATCCCAAGATTTCCTAAGGTTCTTCATAAGCAAACTGGTTGTTTCTCAAGAAAAACATAACTTTTCTGTGAAATCAGTATGTTAAGATGATAGAAACTCTTGGATGATACTTTGCACAGTGAACTAACAAAACTACTATGATTTCAGAACACTTGGTGCGACATCTCCCAGGATCGCAAGAGTTCTAAGTTAGTTCATAAGCAAACAGCTTGTTTCTCAAGAAACACTTGGATGCTTTTTGCTCTGTGAACTAACTAAAATATTAAGATTTCAGCACCTTTGGTGAGAAATCTGCCAGGATCCCAAGAGTTCCTAAGGTTCTTCATAAGCAAACTGGTTGTTTCTCACGAAAAACTTAACTTTTCTGTGAAATCTGAAGGGTAATATTAAGGAAACTCTTGGATGTTACCTTGCTCAGAGAACTAACAAAACTACTATGATTTCAGCACACTTGGTGCGACTTCTCCCAGGATCCAAAGAGTTCTAATATAGTTCATAAGCAAACAGCTTGTTTCTCAAGAAAGACTTGGATGTTTTTTGCTCTGTGAACTAACTAAAATACTAAGATTTCAGTACAATTGTTAGTAAATCTCCCAGGATCCCAAGTGTTGCTAAGTTTGTTAATAAGCAAACAACTTGTCTCTCAAGAAACACTTTGATGTTTTTTGCTCTGTGACCTAACTAAAATACTAAGATTTGAGCACCATTGGTGAGAAATCTGCCAGGATCCCAAGATTTCGTAAGGTTCTTCATAAGCAAACTGGTTGTTTCTCAGGTAAAACTTAACTTTTCTGTGAAATCAGTACGTTAAGGTGAAGGAATCTCTTGGATGTTCCTTTGCTCAGTGTACTATGATTTCAGCACACTTGGTGCACATCTCCCAGGATCCCAAGAGTTCTCATTTAGTTCATAAGAAAACAGCTTGTTTCTCAAGAAACACTTTGATGTTTTTTGCTCTGTGAACTAACTAACATACTAAGATTTCAGCACCTTTGGTGAGAAATCTGCAGGATCCCAAGAGTTGCTAAGGTTCTTCATAAGCAAACTGGTTGTTTCTCAAGAAAAACTTTACTTTTCTGTGAAATCAGTACGTTAAGATTAAGGAAACTCTTG
>NW_004568628.1:0-1339 GCF_000260355.1 Condylura cristata | reverse complement strand
GGGCCAGGGGCTGGGTCAGGGCCTGGCAGAGTCCTCAGCATGGAGTCCACAGTGAACCCCAGGCTGGAGGCTCCCAGGATTTTCTCTCCTTCCTCTGGGTGTCAGCCTGGGCCTTGGGTATCAGTCCGGGTTCCGCCAGGTGGCAGGACCCGAGTAGGGCAGGAGGACAGCGGTGGGGGCTGGGAAGGAGGAAGAGGCACAGGGGTCCTGTGGGAGAGGGGTGTTCCTGGCCCCCACCTGTCATGGGTGGGGGCTGTCCTGGCCCTGCTCACTTCCACCATGTCCTCAGGGCTGCCTGGCACGCTGGCTGCCCTCCCTTGTCAGGGACTGGCCCCAATCACTGGCTGTTGGGGGCAGAACTGGCACGGTCTTAGGGTGGGAGCAGCGCCAGCGAGCGGAGATTCCTAGAAAGGGGGAAAACGGGGAGCGGGCGCGAGGAAGACACGGGAGTCGGAGCTGGGTGCAAGTCTTCCTGCTCATCTTTTTGCAGGTCTTTATTTATACCATTTAGCAAGATTTAGTTACAATAACGCATCAGCTAAGTTAATAAGAAATCAGGATAAAAAGTTGTAAAGGAAGAGGGGAACAATGCGCCCTCCTCCGGACACTTGAGGGCCCACTGGACTGTACATCTCCGATGGCTTTCATGTATGCGGATGTGTAGCTGTGGCTTCACAGGACCAGGGTCTGGGAGGGATGAGCTGTTAGCAGGGGACGTAGGAGTCCTGGGGAAGGAATAAACTGTGTTAGCAGAGTCGTCAGTGAGAGTCTAAAGAAGAGCTAATGGCAGAGTAGCTAGTGTTTGTTTGAGGGAAAGGTTAGTTAAGACTAGCAGAGAGCAGTTAGTGATTGTTTTAGGAAAGGAGTAAATTGAGAGGAAGTCACATAGTTATGCATTAAGCAAAACCCGTGTCAGTAATGTTAGGAAATTGCTCATGGGTCCTTATGCCATGGGAGTTAACTAAGTTTCACTTTTTGTTTCAAAAGACCAAAGAAGCTTCCAGGAGTCTCAAAGCTCCAGGGTCTTATCTCTCCAGCAGCTTGCCTTCTTGTCTCCAGACAAAGGAATTCCCTGCCCCAGGGCAGCTCTAATTTGCCCCACAGGTAGCCAATTTGAAGCTAAGGCAATGCAGTTGCAATCTGATGTTGCTAGAATATTTTTGATATTGTGATTATTCAAAAAAGGGAGGTTGTAACATAAGTCAGTGTGGAAATTCTGATTTTTCAGAGCTTTTCCTTTTCTATCCAGAATGTGTCCGTCGATAGAAGTTGCACAGCTGTGTCACTCCCTGAGGAGGTACCTGTGGGGTGCCGGCAGAGGGGGTGTAACAGGTACAGG